>NC_142651.1:36117091-36269387 GCF_055504915.1 Nelumbo nucifera | reverse complement strand
ACGGTTATTGAATCTCGGTGAGGTGATTGTGCAAGATCGATTAAGATCTATCCGATCTAAGACGTCGAGCTTACATTGGTGGATGCCACATGTTTGGATTTGATTAGTTGTTGGTTCTGCCCATATCAATTTGTTCCCTTCGATTTAATAATGGAAATCCAAAAATCAACATCGTACTAGAAAATAACATATGGATTATTTTTTAAACGTATTTACCCTTACGTTCTTTTGTTAAGAAATGTTAGTTGAATAAGTGAGATAATTTTCTAAAACAGGAAATTGGGTTTGTTCCTCAAAGTACCACCTCAAAACCAACTTTCCAGTTCTATCACAGCTATGCATTTGGAATTTTTTCGCACGTATGACAACATGAAATAGAGGAGATATTCTCAATGCACGGTTTAAAGCACTGTGAGATTGGTGTGATGCATACTCTGTGAGAAGTAAATCAGGATTTCCGAAAAATTCTGACTTTTGTATATTGACATTTTAGTTTTATAATAATTTAATTAATTCTTTCCCTTTGGCCAAGTTCGTTTGAGTTCGTTTGAGATGTAAATGAGAATTGGGGTAAACTTTCATTCTTATCAATATTTTCATCGAAAATAGATGAAAAATTTATGTCGTTAAAATGGATGTAAACTTTCCCTTCTTTTCCATCCAACAATCTCCTCTTTGCAAGAACAAGCTTCTCTCCTCTTTGTCAGGCAACGTCTCCTTCGTCCAACACAGCCAGAAGAACAAGCTTCGTTCCTCTCTGTCTTGCAACGTCTCATCCGTCCAACATCTCCTCTCTATAAGAACAAGTTTCATTTTGATCGAATAATCTTGTAGATCTTCAAGATCTGTCTGTTTAACTAGGCGACCTGAGTTCAAGATACGACCATCTCAAAATCTACTAGATCTAAGTTTCTGGTTTTAATATCAAATCATAATAATATAAAAGAATTGGTTGTGATAATCCAAATTTGTGGTTAATTGTTCCGATTCTAGGAAAGGTACAATTAACTTTAGGCTCCATTTGGTTTGTGGGAAGATTTGAGTAGGATGGGAAAAGATGGGATGGGATGGGAGCATGTAAAAATTTACCTTTCCATTGTTTGGTTTTATATATGGGAAAATAATAGGAAAAACACTGTAACGAGCTGGTTCTTCACCGGAGTTGCTGAGAGTTGAAGAACATAGCTCCATGAGTTGCAACGGCGAGAGTTTAGAAAGGAAATCTGGTGAAGTCGAGAAGAATAGGAGTGTTGAGAAAGCAGATCGCCGCTACTGAGAGTTGCAGCAACAATCAAAGAAAGGGAGGAAGATGGAAAGAATATGAAGAAGAAGAAGAAGATGAGGGACAAGAGAGAAGAGGAAGATGGAGGGAGATCGCTATTGCCCCTCGCAGAAGAGAGAAGAGAAAGGGAGGAAGACGAGAAGAATAGGAAGAAGAAGAAGGTGAGGGAGAAGAGAGAAGAGGAAGATAGAGGGAGATCGCCGTAGTCCCTCGCACTGGTTCCTTGCCAGTATCTGGTGAAGAAGAAGGCCAGTTCAATGGTAATAGTGGTTTCTCAAGTTTTTCCACCGGGGTTGCACGGTTTTGGTGCAACCCTGATTCCACGATTTTGGGATCTGACATCCCATATTTTTCTCATCCCATCCCTCTATTTCTCTCAAAACAAAATGAGAAAAAAGAATATTTTTGAAATATTCCCTTTTTCTCATCCCCATCCCACAAACCAAACGAAGCCTTAATTCTTCCCCTATCTAACTGCTTTGTCCTATGATGATTGTCGGCAAGGTAGCAGTTATCTGTAGGTATGGACATGTCGGCAAGGGTTGTGCTACCACTGTTAAGCAAGTCGGCGCCTATATAATTGTTACTGAGATAAACCCCATTTGTGCTCTTCAGAACCTCACGGAAGACATCCCATGCTGACCCTCAAAGAGGTCGTAGCTGATGTCCAACTAGACACTCCATTAGCTAGGCCGATGACCAGCCTCAAACTATTTAGGGTACCGAACCAGGTCTCCATTCATGACCCGTATGAACCTCTTGCTCCCTTCAGGCACCACCCTCACTACCTCTTCTTCAATGTAGACCAGTTGTAGATTTCCCACTTTCTAGACCGACCACCACTGCACATCCTGCAATCCTAGCTCCTCCAGCCATGCTTCCCGAGTTCATCTACCTTCCACTGCCCATGCCGTGGTGGGTTCTGATGTTAGAGCCCATATAGATCAAGGAAAGGTTGAAGCTGATGTTAGTCTTTGCAACTGCCATCTCTCTCTGATGTCAGATTCCAAAGACTAACACCATATTATATTCTGGATCCAACTGGGTTCGGAGGGAGAGTTTCAGAGCAGAATGATCAGAAAACCTTTCACTTTTATACCGTAGCAACCAAATGATATGAGAGAAAATTTCCAAAACACCCAGGTTCCATTTTCCATCGATCACTAAATCGGGTCACATATTTCATCGATGTAAAACTAAATTTACACCTAAAACAAATGCAGTCTTCATGGAAAAGTGATTTACCCACTAGGGAAAAGAGTAATACGTAATGCCCAAATACCCAAAATACATTAAATTGGTCAATTTCCCCTAAAACTGAATTTACCCGTCAATTTCCCATTAACCAACTCCCCCTACCTTGTACATTATAAAAGAACAACGCCTTAAAACACATTAGATTTTAGACAAAATTTCCATCCATGACATTGAAACAAGGTACTGCCTTGTTTTCCATCCATGTAATATTGAAACAAAATACAGCCTTGGCAAAAATTATTCTCCTATGAAGCTGCACATTAAAAAGCCTTTGAAAGAATCTCATCACTGTCAACATATAAGTGTTAAACATGTAAAAAATGTGAATATAGATCATGTTGTTGGTGACTAGTTGGTAGCGGATCCGGACTCCCTCCAAAGGAAAATCTGATACATGGGTCGCTGATCTCACGGATCTAGATTATCCATTTGATGACCTAGATTATTGACATTCCTATGCTGTTTTAATAATTTTATGTTCTAGATTATCCATTTGAGGACCTTTTAAGGGCATTTGAGTTAAAAATTTGGTGCTTATAAGGGCATTTTAACTGTAAAAAAGAGACAATTGCTTAAAATAAGGAAGGCCAAATGCAGCCAAAATCTCAGTACAGAATGCTTTTTTATTAACTACTACACAAACAGCCCTAGTGGCAGTATTTATTTTCCCTTTCTGGTGTTTTCTGAAAAACAAAATCATTAATCACACACATACACATTTGCTAACACCCTTTTCCTCTCAACCCCCTCCCCCAACTAGGGGCAGAATTCGGGTTGATCCAAGTTAGCATTTTACACTTCTCTCGAACCGAGCCCGCCCATTCAAATTTTGACAAAATTCGAAATGAACCCATCCAAGTTGCACTCCTATCCCCCAATCCTTGATTCTTGAATTATTTAAATAAACAACTCCTACTCCTGATAAGGTCTAAATTGGATGTGTACCTAGTGGTCCCAAACTCCCAATCATTTTTGTCATTATTCAGACAAAGTGGTTGCTTTCAGACCTTAATTATCAAATCGGACACTGCATTGGAAAGCCCAGGCCCCATTCAAATTTTGACTAAAACCCCAATCGAGCCGTGCAAGTTGAACCCTAATTTCAGCCTAGTAATTCAAATAACCAAATATGATAAAAAGATCATCTCTATCTTTGCTATGCCACAGATAAGATGATACAAACTTTTGTTGGTAATGAAAGCAAGAAACGATCATTAAAAAATCAAGGGGGTACTGGTACACTGCAGTGGAAAGCCACTAATTGTAGAAGCCTCCCAACACTTCACACTCCACAAAGCTCTAAAGGGGGGAGAGGGAGACAGGGCTCCCTTTACAACTATGAGCTCTGCTCCTACACCTACATATTTATACATCACTGAGAAATGGGAGAGATATTGAACTCAAGTAAACACCCTGAGAAATGGGAAAATAGTGTTTGACCCCATACCCCATTATGAAAGGGAGATTAATTTTTAACCCAACTTATTTGTAAGAATAAGAATGAAGAAACCCATACTCACAGCCATATATCACACTGTATTGGGAACATCTATCTCCCCAGGGTGTGAATGAGGAGCAGATCCGGACTATTCCAACTTGCGCCTCCTTGTCCCATCACGAATGGTAGAAAAAGAAATCCCATTGAAAAAGTATTTACCAAAAAGAAGAGAACGGATAAGGTCGACCTCATTGAAAAAGTAATCCCATCCCTATCCATCTCTATTGAAACCAAACATAAATCCCGAATTGCGAATATTATATTTTTACCAGGACAATGAAGATAGAGGAGGGCCAGCCAGGAGTCAAGCCACCACTACTCACAACTCAGGCAGGAGGCGGTAGAGAGAACGCCGTGAACAGCGAGAGCGAGACAGGGTTTCTGATTCTGTGGGTGGGGGAAAACAGACGGAACACAAAACTTCTGAATTTGTTTTTCATTTTCATTTAAATGTACGTGAAAATCTCTCCGTCTCCACTCTCCATATTTGCACACTCTACTACTACTTGTAGATTTTAATGGTAGCGTTCTTCGTTCATGGAATCCATAATTGAGGTATCGAACCAGGAATTGCCACATCCGCATCGTCAGCCCAAATTTTGAAGACTCCTTCTTGAATGATCGACAAAATTAAGAGGAGAAAGAAGAAAAAACAAAAGAAAGAGATAAAATTCGTTTAATATTACAGAATGGTTGAGATTAAAAGCTATAAAGAAAAATGCTCATATACATACAAGATCAAAAATCGCAGAAAGAACGGAAAAAGGTAAACATGAGAAATAGGGAGAGACAGAGAGAAGGCTAAGCAGAGGCTCGGATCATACGAGGGCGAGGCGTGAGGGAAACGAAAGGAAGATTACGGAGAATGAGGAAACGCATACGCCTGGGAAAGGGGGCATCGTGAAACATTTGCTCTAATACCCTGGCCAGAAGCACAGTGTACTCCTCCAGTAGCTCCGCCACTATCGCCACCAATATCATCTTCTCTCTAACCTTTAATTTTAAAACTCTGGAGTCTGGGCTCTTCTTCACTACACTTGAGTCTTGACCCTTGTGCTTGACGCAGCAGCACCTTAAACCTTAAACCCTCAAAAACGAAAATGGATAGCGCACGGCACCACCTCACCTGTTTGTTTTTTAGATTCTAAAATGGAATTTGGGGAATCTCAAATCAAAGACTCAAAGACTGATGATGATTAAAGCTAGCATAAACCGCGGTCTTTTTATATACCCAGCAAGAGGAAGAAGACGGCAAAGACAAAGAAAGAGGGGATGGTTTTAGTTCAGATTGCAAGTGGGATTGTGGATTTGGGTGTGAGGGGAATGTTTCCTGTTTTCCCGTCTCAGCTTCCGGTGTGCTCTGACAACTGACGCCCAGCGAATTGTAACCTGGAATTTGGATAGAGACGTGGCCTTGTAGGCTTTTTTACTTTAAAATAGGGTGAGGAGAGAGATGATTGGGACTTGGGAGTGGCGAGGCCATAGATCATAGATGGAGCCCCTCCCTTCCATAATTCCATCCATCTTTGGCCTTTGGGTTCTTATCCACTGGTTAAAGGATACGATTTCGAATAGATCATCCTAACTCAGTATTCCATATGTAGGGTACAAGATTTGATGTCTAGACTCTAGCGCAGATGCAAGATAAAAGAAATATCAGATGTCATGTCGTGAATACAATAGTCAATAGATACATGCATCGAGAAAGAGACTGGGGCTTCGGGGCGGATATGTACGTACCGGATTTTTATTTGTTTATTTATTTATTTATTTGCCAGTTAAATATTGGGGGCGAAGCTCAAAAGCATTAATACAACTGGCGTAACATTCTTGGGAGTTGGGAGATAAGCAGTTTTTGGCTTCCCAGAAACCGCTTTTGGGTTGAATCGTCCGCTGTTTTCTATACCCGCAAGCGCAGGAGCAAATCCGATTTCGTTACATGGGGTCATTATTGACTATTCCTCCTGGACCATTTTCGACACAGCCTTTTGTCTTCGGGAACGGATCGTATCGGATTCGAATCCTATCCAATATTATAAAATAGTAGATCGGATCTAATACGATTTAATTTCTGGATTTTTTTTAAATATAATAGTTTTAAAGAAAAACAACAAATACAATTGGATTGGATCGCATATATCCGAATCAGATCAGATTGGATAGAGGTGATCCGAAAATCTGATAAGAATATATCCTAATAAAACAAAATAGGATTTGTATCAAATTATGATTTGATCCATTGACACTCCTAAACTTTAACCTTATTCAGGCTCAACCCTAACTAGGCCCCCAATATATATGGATGTCAATGGGTCGGAATTACTATGGATTTTTTCATCCCTAACCAACCCAACCGGCCAAGTAAAATGTAAATATGTAATCTTTGAACCTGACCCGACTTCTAGCCTTTCAATGGTACTTTTTTGTATGATACATTGAGAAAATCTAAAATCCATTAATATTAATTTAAGTTGGACCTTGGAGTTTATGTTTTTCAAGGTGTCACTTTTTATTTAGAACTCTAAAGTGGGTCAACTACAACCTCGTCACTATAGCAAACGGTCGTGCCAAGCCCAACCCATACCCTTCTTGTATCATGTTGGGCTTGGGTTTTGAGGCCCACAGGTTAGCATAGCACAGCACAAAAATGTTGGTCATGCTAGCACGGTCAGCAGCCTAGAATAGCATGGCACAAAGCTAACACGATGGGTCGTGCCAACCCACTTGCCTGTTTCCCCCCTCCCCCCAATTTGTTTTTATAGAAATACCCCCACCAATTTAACAACTAATTTGAGGGGTATTTTAGTAATCCCAACCCCCCCCCCCCCCAACAACTAATAGCTAGTTTTTAAGGGTATTTTGGTTAATTAACTTATTTCCAACACTTATAAATATCCTCACTCTCCCTCATTCTCATTACACCAATTCTCAGGCTCTCTCATTGCTTTGTGCTTGACCAATACAACAAAAGCTTTAAGACCAATGGACCAAGCACTTTAACCATTTAGGACCGAAACATATCACTATGCTTCCATAGCTGACATCTCAGTGGCTTCACTCTAGGCAGCACTATTTAGAAAACCAGACCGAACTAGCTGGTCAAACCAGTTGAACCATGACCTAGGACTCTAATAGGTTCAATAGCACCCCAATAACAGGACTTGCTCAAAAATTGGTGAAAATCGATCGACTAGCTGGTTTAACCAAAAAGCCGATGAACTGGTCCCAGTTTCATAAAACCGCTCGGATCCATATATAAGTGAAATTTTAAAACTTAATTAACAAGACTTGAACCCAAGAAAATGTTACAATAACACATCTTTACTTATGTTATTTAATGACTCGTACATATTACATTATTATGCACATATTTCAAAGAAAATGTAAATTACAAGGTTTGAACCCTAGTCATTTTTTTAAAAATTAAGAAGCTTACCATCCACCCACCATATTTAATCAGAGTAAACTGCAGTTCATTTCAGAATTCTGAAATTACATCCCCCCATAGTCTACTAGTAGCCCACCCCCCTATAAACCGCATCCTGCCCGTGGATTTGGCATCAATCCACAGTTAGGATTCATCTCCCCTATACGGTGGGGCAAAGAATTATGAGCTGGGCAGCCAGGGCTAAACAGTCATTCTCCTCCATATTTAACTATATTAAAAGTTGTAAAATATTTTATATAGTATTTATATGACCCATAGTATTTTATATATTATGTCATCTTGGTTTTACCTTTGGTTTGACCTAGGTTGAACCTCTAACCCGTGATACTCTCCCTTCTTCGGTTCTATGCCCAGCCCGATTCTCTAAACATTGCTAGGCAACTCTCACTCTAGCAATAGGTAGCCCTCTTCATGATGGCTCTCACTCTAGCTATAGGTAGCCATTTTCATGATAGCTTAGACTCTGCATTAGGTAGACCATTCCCTTTGGAAACTTTCACTCTCCTTCAAGTATCCCTTTTCGTGACAACTTTCACTTTACTCTAGGTAGCCCTTTCCATGGCAGGTTTCACTCTACTCTAGGTAGCCCTTTTTGTGATTTAAACATAAGACGTGATGGTAGGCTCTGATACCAAATATTGTGTGCTTGACCAATATGTCAAAAGCCTTAAGACTGATGGAACGCATCACGCCAAACACTTTAACCATTTAGAACTATAACACTCATACTCTTACATACTCTCTTATACACTTTCATACTTTATTTTAAACTTTATTCGTGTTTCTACAAGCAGAAGGCTTGTTCAATTTTCTTAAGTTGACAATTTTAGAGGTTTAAAAGCTTTATAAGTTGAAATCAAGCTCGCATTTCACACCAATAGGCCAAGTAAATGGTAATTATTTTTTATTTTTAAGGTTTTAATGTTTCAAATTTTTTAAATTAGCTAGTTATTCTCAAAATCCTTTTCTCTAAAACTTCAACTTCAATGATGCCCAATCACAATATGATCAACTTTAATTATGTTAGTGGTACGTACAATTACTGTTACCGTTCAAGGCACCTTTACTACTACTCGTGCTAGGGTGGTATTGGCCATTTGGTAAAAAACATGGGTAGGCATTTAATAACAAATAATAATAATAATAATAATAAAACACAAATTAATCATGGGCTTTTTGGTAATTTTGGATATGCTGAACAATTGTTTCAAGAAATACTATTAGAATATATGCTTTAATTTTTTTAACATATAAACAAAATTTAATTTCTACTTTATTGATTCTTAATTCTAAAATTTTACTTATCTAATATTTGGAGTTCAAAATATGATATTAATTGTATTTGTGTCACAATGCATTTTATTGGTGAATCATGGCTTTTACAAAAATGAATTTTAAGTTTTACATGACTTGAGTTGTTGTAAGTATTTTAAATACTTTACTTACTAATGGTATTGAAAATAAAATTCTTTGTATTAGTTTCGATAATGCTAGTCATAATGATTTAGCTATAAATATTTTAAAATTTAAATTAAAACCACACTTAAATGGAAAAATCATTTAATATTATATGCGCATGTCATGTTTTAAATTTATGTATACAAGAAGATTTAAATATTATTTCACCTCATGTTTCTAAAATTAGAAATTGTATTATCTATATTAGAACTTAGGCTATGTTTGGTTTGAAGGTAAAGGTAGGGAAAGGAAGGGAAAGGTAGAGAAACCTTTACAAAGCTTGTATAGGTTTCCTTACCTTTCCCTACTTTTTCCTTCAAACCAAACACAACCTTATAGAACAAAAAAACAAGAATTTAAATATTTATATAAAAAATATGGGATAAAATATAAAAAATTGTATTAGATGTTAAACATAGGTAGAATTCCACTTATTTTATTTTAAATAATTGTATTTCATATAAAGATATTCTTACTAATTTTTATAATGAGATAATGCCCCATGATTTTATAATTGAAGATGATTGGGAAGTTGTAACTTGTATAAAAGCTTTTTTAGAACTTTTTTATACTAATGTTTTTTAGAGAACTCATGTAGCCT
Organism: Nelumbo nucifera; assembly: GCF_055504915.1. NCBI lineage: Eukaryota > Viridiplantae > Streptophyta > Magnoliopsida > Proteales > Nelumbonaceae > Nelumbo > Nelumbo nucifera. Next base: position 36,259,843 of record NC_142651.1, on the reverse strand, counting down.
TCACTATTGGAACCACTAGTTCTATTAGTGACCTAGATAAAGCTTGGTCATCAACAAATAAAAGGCAACAGTCAATTGTCACTTCTTAAACAAATTCATTTATTAAACTTCATTTTTATTTACAAGTTAATTTAACAAAATTCCTCACATCTAAATAATTACATAATTTTGATATTTCAGTATGGTGAAAAGATATAGAAAAAAGTAACTAGTGCTTTCTACTATGACATGTGATCTACTTATCTCTCTGGTTTCCACAATTCCACTAGTCTTATTTTAGTGCACATATTAAGGTATTAGATAATAAGAGAAGCTGGATGAATGACGAAAGCTTGGAGATATGCATATGTTTGAAGGACTGGTTTGATGCAAAAGATAGATTAGAAGATCAAGGAGGACATGACACTTCAGCTGATGGTTCACTAGACGTAGATGATGGAATCTGAGAAGGATGTTGGTTATTCGAATCTGATCTCATCCGAAAGGAAAAGAAAATATAACAGAAAAAATAAAAAAAAATATTTTCACCATATATATACATTTTTATTAAAGATTACAAAAATGCAATATATAAACATATTTATAAATAAATAAATAACATAGACATATGAGTTATATATTTATATAAATAATATATATACTTAGAAAATTTTTTGACACCTATCCCTTAAAATACCCTCAACCTACCGTTGAAAAGATTAAAAACAACTTTTAACAGTTGTTAGAATATTTACTAAATGCTCATTGAGCCTACTAGATTCAGTCCCACTATGAGAACCAATTTTGTGAGGAAGAAATTTGTACTCCAAGGCTGGATGGTTTTCATCAGATTGGTATCCATACTTACGTTATGTTTTTTTTTTTTTTTTATACTCAAATGGGAGATTTAAATTTGTCATTTACTAGTATAAGAGCAGGTATTGTACACGTGCAAGTAAAAGTAAGATGAAAGAGTAAAAGACCTCTATGAACAAAAATAGGATCAAGGCAAATATCAGTTTTATATAATATAGATGTTGATACAAGAATGTGCACGCTCACTGTAAGAAAAGCAAAAACCAAAACCTGATGGGCCCAATAACTTCCTTTCACCAAAAGAAAGAAGAAAAACAGATGAGCCAAACGTTGTTTTGTGAAACCCTTAAAACTAGAGCTGTCAATGGATGGGTTCTAGTCTATCCAAAGAACTGAACTGATCAAAGCGATTATGACAGTTTTGGTTATATGTTTTGTGTTCCTATCAGTAATTGAGTCAGGATTGGTTCTCACTGTTCCAAACCGATTAAAACCCACACTGATTATTTCTTTGTTTTCTTGTAATTTTTGTTGTATTGTATGCCTAGAAAGGTATATTTCATATACAGTATATGAGATATTTTTATTCAAAACACTTGTTTTATCAATTATTAAGGCTATATTTATTGAAAATGAAGCTCCAATGTTATTATCATAATATTAATGTCAAGTATAATCGGGCCTAATTCATCCTGTCCTGAACCAGATTCGACCCATTGATAGCTATACCTAAGGTCCCCTCTCAACATGTCAAACAAAAGAAATGTAATGTTATGGGTGGATGCAAATTACAAGGTTGTCAAATTTGTACATACTAAATTGACAAAGGCACAATCTAGATAGAACTTGTGTCATCATTTTTACTTTATAAGTCTGAATTTTTAAGGGACATTTATATGCTCTTGGCTGAGGCCTAACTGCCTGAGGGTAGTTGAAAGTGGTGTATAGGTTCCATATGACTAAAGCCATTTCAGCCACTAGGTTACAGGTCAAATGGTATCACCGTTCAATTCAATAGTTGGATGAATTCTAACTATTATTTAAAAGAAAAAAACAATTATCTTACACCAAAATAAGCTTAAAGTTAAAACACCAATTAATGAATCAACATTTCTAAAAATTGTTATCATTGCCAGCCCTGATTCTCCAAAATATCGAGCTCAAGACTGACCAATACATTTTTTTTTTTTGGATCTGATACAGGCCCATACCCATGCCGAAGCCAGGCCTGAACAAGAAACGTAGGTCCAAGCCCAAAAATATGCAAGCTGAAAGCTAGCTGAACCAACTTGGGGTAAGAATGATCACTCCTATATGTTATTGTTGGAGGAATGCTAGCCAATAGTCCATGTGAAGACAACATTATACGGGTATTCCATCAAACATCTAAAGGGAATTACCAAACACCCATTGCCGAATGTACTATTCCTATTAGACAGTGATGAAATTTCCCGTGTTATGACATGCACTATTAAGGCATGGCTAGCATTATTGATTGTGGTTGGAATATCAAGGGGACTACATGGTTCAGAGGTTAGACAGATGCTGGTCTGTTTAAGGAGAGTGATTTGGGTGCACCCACTTTTGTTAAAAGGGAATCTTTAATCATTCAATATTTTGAATTTGAAGGATGGTTTTCACTTAATCACTTATCTCCCTTTCTGTAAAATGCTTTTAATTGCATCTGATGAATGGAATGCTTTAAAATACAGACTTGTTCTAAAGCTCAATTTGGACACAAAAAATAAAATAAAATAAAAAAGACAGAAATGACATTCTTCAATCAAGGTTTAAAAAAACAGGATATGGTATCACATTGAATTTTAATGAGACATTCAACCTATGGGCTTATGGCATATCACATTTTTGATAAACCATCATTGTGTGTTTCTGTAATGGTTACCAAAAGAATCAAACAAAGAGGCCCCCAGCAAATCCTGAGATACAAGATTAACAACCCAATCAGGGCAATTGAATAAAAAGAAACTAGAATTGTATCTGGATTTAATCCTCACAACACTTCCAATCATGCATTGGGAACATCTTCACATAAATTTTATCAGGGGTTCAGATCTGCTGCCCACAAATTATTCCCACATCACTTCCCACGAAATATTACAGTTGTGCATTGGGAATATTTCCCTTATCATTCATGGGAAATGTTCCCAATACACGACTATAGTGTTCTGTGGATAAGGTTGAAAAAACAGTTTGTGGGTAGATGATCTCCTACCTACAAAAACTCTGCCCATGCATACCCACAATATCCTAGCCTTCGTAAATTGGGAACATCTCCCCTTACATAATACTATGCAAGAGATGAGATATTCTCCATGTATGACTAAGATAAACGTGAACAGAATTCTTGTGGAGAGGAAATCCGAACTCAGGTGGGTAAGGGATCCAGAGTGTCCTATTAGACAGTGATGAAACTTCCCATGTTATGACATGCACTAGTAAGTAGTAAGGCATGACCAGTATTATTGATTCTATATTTATAATTGATCGAACCCTTTCTGTGGACCATGATCGATTTTTTTTTCCCTTTTGCAGCTAATATTTATAGGTGGATGAATATTTTCAGTTATTATTATTATTATTATTATTATTATTATTATTATTGCAAATAGATTGTATGCCGATTTTTTCAGTCGTATTAAGGGTTTAAATTTTACTAAGATATGTTATATGTTTTCCAGCTACCCTAGTCAATGTTATGCTCCATGCTACTTTTCCATTTCCCAATATAATTCAATGTTATTGTGCCGTATGGTATGAAATGTATCTAATTATCTGAATTACATACAAAAATATAAGAGCTAGAATCTTGGTTCTGGCATTACTCTGGACATGGTTTACTAACCATTCATCCCCTCAAATATTTCCTGTATGCTGGAGTAGACAGTTGTATCGTAAGTAGTAACTACTATGCTGCTTATAGCATAAGTCTCTACCCATCTCCAGCATGGATTAATTTCCCATACAACTTTATTGCCCTTCTCTTCACATATAGCTAGCATTCAAAATCTGTTTCTCTGTTATAAAACCAAACTGCATCCTTAGTCCCTCCATTGCTGCCCCTTGAAACCCAGATAACCCAGCAGATTTTTAGATTTCAGTTGCTAGCCCTACTGAAATCTAAAATTCTCTAAGCCTTATCAGCTACATCAGGAATCAATCCTGTTCCAACATTCAGCTATGCTCAGTGCCATGTCAGCCAAGACCTCCACTGATAACTAAAATAGCTATTCATCTAATGAGCTTATACTTGGCAGTTTTCGCTCATTCTATTTGTCATCTTACATTCATGGAAAAACACTTAGTTCCAAACACTTACTCCCCACCTTAAATGTACAACCATTTGTTACATCTTTAGAAGGTTAAAGGAAAAAAAATGGTGTCACATCATAGTTTGTCTGCATTTTGCTATCCATGCAAGTATAATGCCAAAAATAAATGTCTGGAGTCATGGACTGTACATCGAATTAAATTTCATGAAATATGATATTCAATAAGGTTTTTAAAATTAAACCGGACAATGAACCGTTTAAGGGTCCGGTTCCCGAGTCAAATGGTTCAACCGTTCGAACTGAACGGATGGCCCATTCTGACAAAAAAATTAAAAAAAATAGCTAAAAACTGTTGCATGGTTCAAACGGTTCGACTGTCTAAGTCAGCAGTTTGCTGACTAAATCAACGGTTTTTTGGCCAAATGACGGTTCTGGGGTAAAACAGAACCTGTCCAGTGACCAATTCCTGATTTTTCCGATCTGACCATCCGGTCCGGTCTGATCTTGAAAACCATGATATTCAATCTTAATTTATGTGTTCTGTTGAGATTAGAAATTGATCAAGGGCAACAAATCTGAGTAACCAAATTAGAAATTGATCATGACAAAATTAGTAATTTTATTAATAAATGATAAAGGAAATAATGTAAATAAAAACCTTTGACATGCACAATAGCTCAAAAGATGGGATAGTGAGACGATATGAATCCACAATTTTCATCTCCGCAGTGTGATTGGGTGGAAAACAAGAAGAAATTAAAAAAGAGCAGGGAGAGAGTAAGGGTATTTGGTTCAGATGGTCAGAGGATGAGATTGACTCTTTAGATAGTAGCTGCCACAATACTGTAAGCATTAAGTGGTAGCAATGTAGGTGATGAGATTGGAGGGTAAGAACCCTGGTTGCTGAGAAGTGAGTTGAAGGTAGTGTTTTAAAATTAAGGTGTACCTAGGCACATAGTCAGGGCAACATTTTAGGCATGGGTAACATCACTTTTAAAATGTGCACTCCTTTTGTAAGTTTCATTTTTTAGTTACTTTTTTATAATATTTTAATGTGTTCTACACATAAGTAATGGATGGCAAATAAAGTTCTAATAACCCTAAAAGATAACAAGTTGTGACTAAAATCACCGTAAAGGTCTCAACCTCTTAGAAATACAAGACATCTAACATCACATCAACTACTTGAAGTGATGCAACTAGGAGATGGACAACAAACATGTTGAGAATTCCAGTCTTGAAGTGTTCGATGCTTTAAAAACTTTGGTACATTCCACATCTGTAACAACTATATAAAATTTTCTTTATTTCTTTGTTGAACTCTCTCTCTCTCTCTCTCTCTCTCTTCTTATTCTTTTTCTTGGCTCCACTCCTACTTCCCATCCGTCTATATGATTATGATTTTCTTATTCCATGGTTATTATGAAACTTTAAATTGATTTTGACCTTCTTAATGCTTACATGGAATTGGAATTAAAGCTTGAAGACCCATGATGGCAGTAATTAAGCAAAAAGCAGCATTTTGACTCCTGCTCTCATGCAGAACACCTGATAGAATAAAACTTGAATCCTATTTGGGTTAAATTTCATAGTCGGATGAGATACCGTGCATAGCTGGTTACTTGGTTAGCTGTGATCTTTGAAACTTTGGAGGTTCTTGGATTTCTTACTGCTACCAACTCCTGAAATTCAACTGGCTCTTTTAATACTGTGTCTTTGTTGCTGCAACTATTATATTCTTTTCTCTGTGCCTTAGCAAAGAGGATGGTTCTTCAATAAAATCTGTAAATTCTTTGTTTAGTTATGGTAAGCAAGATGTTTGCACTTATGCTTTGTTCAGTAAACATTTCTTCAAAGAGGATGGTTTTTTTTTTGGATTAGTGCAATTTGTCTTACTTGTTTAAGGTTCTTTCATTCTTCTACTCATGATAGAATTTCTTTTTAGTTTTTAGGCTTTCCAAGTAAACATATTGATCTAAACTGGGACTCTTTTCTGGACAAAAAGTGGAGAAATTTAAACCATGTTATAAAATTAATTTGCAAAACAGGTATAAGCCTTCCAGAAAACATTGTTTTAAGATCAGAGCTTGCTGGAACTGGGTCTCCTGATGCTGTCTACTCATTAACAGGTTTGATTGAACCCTTTGCCGATATTCTTTTTTAATTCATTCTTTCATTTGCTCTTTAATATTTCTAAATTTTTTTGATAAGCAAGTATAATTGTATTTCATTCACTCTTTAATATTTCTAATTGTTGTCTATGTTTTCCATTGGCAGAATTTCGAGTGAGATCAAAAGTTGGAGGAATTGCCCAGAACATAGCGTCTTTGAGTTCTTTGCTTTGCCAGACCATCAGCCAAACTGTTTGCAAACCTCCTAATCCATCTTATTTGGATCATCATATCTTTACATATCTGCTTGAATCTCCTGAATTCATTCCTTAACTTTTGGATCACCTTAAATAATCAGCTTAGTAATCCCCATTTCTTTAGCTTTCTCTACTCCATAGACTGCTGCCAATAATTCTGATCTCACCTTAAATAATCAGCTTAGTAATCTCCTTTTTATATTTATGCTGGTGGGTCATCCTATTGTGCTCCTATTCGATCAATACCAAACAAAAGTACATCTTACTGCCAAGATTTGGGCAACTTTGACAGTTTTCCTTTCTTTAGGGTTGAGTTTGAGGGATTGGAGAATTTGCAAAAGCCTGGTACCCCTGCTGTATATGTTTTCAATCACCAGAGATTTCTAGATATTTTATTACCCTTCTGATTCTTGGGAGAAGCTTCACGTTTATCAGCAAGACTGGGATGTTTGCCTTCCTGTTGTTGGTGGATAATGTTCCTTATGGGTACTATTCCTTTGAAGCAAATGGATAGAAGAAGTCAATTGGTATATATTCTTTTCATTTTCATCTTTCTTTATGTTGATTTGGTGAGAATGATTGTATTGTCTATGGAAATATAAGGGGAAGAGGTATTGGCATTTTATTGGCTTCTTAAGTATAGGACTGTGTAAAGTGTTGCATTGATCTGGTAAGAAAAGGGGCATCTGTCCTTCCCTGAGGGAACTCAGAGTAAAGATGGGAAGATGGGTGAATTTAAGGTTAGCCATATATTACAAAGCTTCTATTTCAATTTCATCCTGTTCATATGTTTTGCATCTGTCTATTTCATGTCTAGAAATTATTCTATAGCTCTGACAATCCACAGGTCAGTCTGTTTAGGCATTGCTTCTTGTGCTTGTTGCAATTGGTGAATCCCTCTTCCCTTTAGCTTGTTCCTTGAATCTCAATTGTAGTTACCATTTTTAATTTGCTTCTTTTATTCCCCCATCAGACTTTGTGTGAGATTTACTGTTGTTACAATTTATGACTTGTCAGCAACCTCAAGTTCAAGTAGAATACTAACTGTAATTCCACCCAACTTGCTAGAGTAATGATATCACTATATATCTTGTTCAAGAAACTTTTTTCCTGCATTAAAAGAAGATGGCTGAAGTTAGATGTTAAAGTTTATATCCTAATTAGCCATTGATCATGGACTGCTTTCACTGGAAGTCCATATTAACTATTACAGGGGTCAATGAACTTCAACCTTTGAAAGTAATAGGCGTGTTTGTTGTAATTTGGAAATTACATACTTCAGAAGTGTGCAATCTCATGATAATGCTGCCTAAAAGTTTAGGGGCACAGACAAGATTGGACACATCTATCTGATTAGTGATTACCATATCTAATCCTGAATACTTGAACTGCTGAGTGCTGACAACTGAACCTTAAAAGGGGAAATCAAGGTCCCCATCCAGACCAAACGGAAATCAGTTCAGTTTTTAAGATTGATCCAATTCATGTATAGATCCCAGGATGAAACATTAAGGCTGTGTTTAGTTTGAAGGAAAAAGTAAGGAAAGGAAGGGAAAGATAGGGAAACCTTTGCAAACCTTGTATAGGTTTTCCTACCTTTCCCTTCCTTTCCCTACTTTTTCCTTCAAACCAAACATAATTGTAAGCTATACATATCCAGCATACTTTTATGTTATGCAAGTCCAAGACAGTATCGAAACATGCTCAACAATTAATTTGTTTGAAAACCTAGTGCATAATTACATTTTCCCTCTCTTTCTTGATAGTATATTATAAGTAGCAGTTTATCTCATCCAATATTTTTATTTACATGTCAACCTGTGCTTGTAAAATCTTAAAATGCCCCTCATAATTTTTAGTAATTACCCAGCTAATCTGAATTATCACATGAAAAGGAAATTCTGTTCAATGAAAAATTGAAATTACTTTTCACTATCTATTGATCTTATGAAAATTTTCAAATTTCTCAAATTACCCCTCCCATTAACTTCTGGAATTTTAATAATGGTCTTGGATGTTGGCTCTGTCCAAAGTATGGCAGCTTTTCCATCAGCTTTTATATCTTCTCTGGTTCTTCCTTCTTGTTGTCTTTCATGGTTAAAAGTTTGGAAGAGTCGTCTCATATTCTTCATCTACTATTCTTTTTTTTTCATTCTTTTGGAATTTTTAGGTTTCTATAGCTTTGTAATTTTCAAATAACAAAGATCTGGTATTTCAAAAAGGTGACCAATGTTGTGACTGCTATTGTTTTTTAAAACCAAAATTATCCTGCCAGAAAAAAAATAAACAATACATTTTTGCTAATGTGGCAGTTGTTTTTGTTTTTTTTTTTTTTAAAAAAAAAAAACAAAACCATTCACATTGGCGAATACCCCCTAAAACGTTACAGTCAAAGCAGTTATCAAATGTGAGCTATTTATCTGACAACCCAGAGCCAATTGATGGCTGGCCCCTGGTAGTTTTTGGTCGACCATCTAGATTGTGCTCATACTTAAGTTGGTCATGCTTTACTTGTAAACTCCAAGCTCTGGGTTAAGAAACATTAAACACTGCATTGGTCTCTTAATAAGGTTGTCAAATATTATGAAGCAAAAGAGTGTACTTTTTCTACAGCTCCAATCCACAAAAATTTCTCCAAAGGTTTGGAGATACTGGAATGGAGTTGTGGAAAGGTGTCAAGTGTTTCTTTTTGAAATTGAGCATTGGCAATAATCAAGACCCTTCTGATACCCAAATAGTTTAGTGGCTCTTCCAAGCTTCTATACAGGTGCAATGTTTCTGTAAGGATATATAAGATTATGTCTCTTTTTCAATCAGCTTTTGTTTTGAGAAGACAAAATGACTGATAATGTTGTTTTTTTATGTCCCACACGCACAAACACACACTATCAAGCTGGAAAAGAGGGGATTTTGGTAGCTTTATGGCTTGGGGTGTGGACAATGAAAGCATATACACTGAGTGGAAATTCTTTAATTGAAAGACTCTCATTCTTTTTTTTTTTTCATTTGTGCTCAGTTGAGCACTTTTAGGGGTCACTCTGCAAGTTGAAGGTGTTTAAATGCACGGAGATATATTAGTCATATTTTGAATATTAGAATATGCCAGACTAAATGAGGAAAAATTATCGAGATATGTGCTCTGCACATACTCCATCTCTTATTTGTGCATAATGTGTTTCTCTTTTAATTTGACAATAGCAACAATTGAAGAAGTTAAATACCTGTAAACTATCGTATCCTCATCTTTGATAGAGGATTCCTTCTTGGCAGGAATATAAGAAGAGGGGTGGAGTGGAGGCCTGGGATATCCAATTCTTCATTGTGGGGAACACCCTCTATTAGTTTCATATTACTTTTCTTTGCTTGAAGATTTATACATTAATTTTCTACTCTTAGTTAGTTATCCAACCAAGGTGAAATAAATGGGTAGAATGTGAGGATGTGAAGAGGTAAGAGATGGGAAAGAAAACCTTATAAACAATTCTATTCAATGTTCTATTTATATACTTTGATGTCATCCGGCAATTACATGTGCAAGGAATACCCCACCTTAATGAGAGTACACGTAGAAAGTCTGTTTCTGGCAGACCTCCCCATTTTTATATTAATAAACAAGAATAGTAATCACTAATTAAAGGGCAAAAAGTATTAAGGAGAATAATCAATTATGTAACTGACTTAGATGGCCTAATCTTTCCCTTGGAAATCAGGACAGCAACTAATTACTTGATGCTGGGTTTTTATAGTTGCCTAAGTTATAAGCAAAAACTTCCCTGTTAAAGTTGGAATTTCAGAAAGAGAGTTTCTGAAAGTAAAACGGAAGAGATAGAGATCACTTGTTTAGAAATAAATGCTTGTAATTTGCTTCAATTAATATAACACATGCAGGATCTTTCTGTGATTTTTGGTTTTAGCATTATTCGAGTAGTATGGAGTGCAAATATTCCCATTAGCAAATCATTTGATCGACCCTCCTCCAAGTTGAAATGTTGTGGTGGTTGAGGCAACAGACAGAGACACCCACCAACTCCAAAAAGAAGAAATTTTTTGCTTTAACAACTGTTTCTGAACTTTCTTCAGTGATAAGTCGGGCCACTTTAGGATGTCTTTTCATCTTTGGCAAAGAAAAGTTGGATCTTTGTAAGAACCGCCCCTAGGCCATGAAGTATGCAAATACCATATCTGACATGGAATATATTGATCGATGCTGATACTCCTACTTAAATTCTCATTTGCTAGATTTCGTTCTGAGATGGAGACAAATTTTTTATTTCTTCAATTATTTCATTTTTGAAAAAAAGTGAGCATCATACATGTACATCTCATTCATATATGCCTCATATAATGAAAAGTGGATACAAAATTTTGTTTAATGCAGTGTTATTCATCCACAGATTTCTTCATATTATGTCCCGTAGATATCACTTGTTTTTAATATTCATCCCACTGCAGATTTGCCATGACGGATGACTCATGGCCCATGACCCTTGTGTTGTCCTAAATTTATAGACAAATCAAATCAGACTAGGAATTAAAACATTGATACGATAGTACATATCAATATAATTGATATTATTTGTTTTCTTTTTTCAATTTTTTAAGCATTAGAGGGATGGAAATTTTCTTAAAGGTTTAAAAATTTTAAATTATTTACTTATCGGTGTCTCTATGGCTCAATAGTTGTTTATTGCAGGAATTTAGTTCCTTTCTTTATTATTTGTGATGAGGGTAATTTGGTCCTCCCAATTACATCATGACACGTAGCTTCCAAGTGATACCTCGGAGTTGAGTAAGCAGATCACAACGGCAGGTCAATTAGGAGCACCTCGTCCAATGCCAACCTAAGGTACCTCGGCCTGGCCGACCTGAAAGTCCTTCAAACAAGGAGTGACCTCCCTTAAGGACCGGCCGAGCCAAGACGGGTATGATCGACGACCTACAAAGCGTGCTCGCTAACTTGTTACATAGATCCGTTATCACACAGAGTCTTTCGGAGTATTAATGCTCGACCGTTAAGACGACCTACTTGTATCACGCGCATTAGGATCAATCGGACGGACCTCAGCCCTCTACGCAGATTAAATAACCAACGTATGTGCTCTCTCCCAACTTAGCAGAAATGGTTCTTCGGGAATTTAGGACCCATTACAGAAAGTCTCTAATCCCTCACACCTATATAAAAGCATCATTCCCCTTAAAGAAGGTATGCGCGATTAAGCTCTCGCACTCTCTAATCTTTTTAGATTCTAAATAACTCTTTGCTGACTTAAGCATCGAAGTGCCCACCCTAGGTAAAAACAACTCAAGCACTCTAACACCTTTCTCTTACAGGATTACGTAGCTTGGTCAGACCTAACTCAGTCAAACTTGGCTTGGCCACCGACAAAGGAAAACTTTCAACTCAGCATCCGAGTCACCTGCCAAATCGTGCACCATCAATTTGCACATCCAATCATACAGAAAGAAATACCAATTAGGTAATACATAACATAACAAGGTTTGCTTGTTCAATATAAAGCATCATGTGGTTGTCTAACCTGATTTTATTCATAATTGTAAAACCCACAATGCCTCTACCACACATGGGAAACATCTCATGCTCTTACATGTTATTATGCATGAGGAGAAGTTCCAAACACAGGGAGGTAGTGTTTTGTGGGTAGGTGTGGGTATGAGATCTAGAGTCATGGCAAATTGCCAAATCTTTCACTTATGTTAGTGAGTCCAGATCTCTTTCACCAATAAAAAAAAAAAGAGTCTGGATCTCCTATCCATGAGAATTCTGCCTATGTTTACCCACAACACACTATCCTCGTGAATTAGGAACATCTCCCCCCGCATAATACTATGTAGGAGGATGAGATGTTCTCCATGAGTGGCTACGATGTTATGTGGGTAGACGTGAATAGAGTTTGTGTGAGCAGGAAATCCAGACTCTATATTAGTTGTTTTATTAAAAAGATAAAGAAAAATCATGCGCATGGGGTTCTTTAGGGTAAAATACAAAAGCCTCCCATGAAATTTCTCACAATCATAAAAGCCTCTCTTTTAGATTCACTTTAACAAAAAGCTTCCTTAGATTTTTAAAAAATTGACAAAAACTTCCCTTTCGTCACTGACCGGATAGAAAGCATTTACATTTACGAAATTATCCGTAGAAAATCATTTAAAAAGATCGTAAAATACCATAGAGGAAGTTTCAATCTCCACTGCCGTTTATACTCACATGGAATATGTGGGGATTGGTTAAAATGGATAGAAATCAAACCCTGTGTCTTCCGATCTCTAGGATTTCAGAATTTTACAGGTGATGGGCGCTTTGCTTGTTTGGTTGCTACCTTCATTCTCTAAAAAAATTCTCTTTATTTTCTCCTTTGTTTCTGTTGAAATGGTGCTCAGACTGAGGAGTTTGATTGCAATCAATCAATATTTCTTACTCGATTCTCCATATTTGAGCTCGGAATTTCTTGGAACTGTGTTTCTGGCATCTTGGCTCTGATTTGGATTTGTTTCTGACAGTTTCTTTGGGAAAGTTATTTTTCTTTTCATCTTCTCCCTACTGAAATGGTGGTTTTGGGAGTGAATTTCGTCACGGTTTATGAGTTCTTATGCGAATAACAGAAATTCTCGCACAAGGGTGTCGATCGCGATAGGATGCTGACTCGTTTGAAGAAAAAAAAAAAAAAAGGCAAAGATGATATTTTTCCTTTAATAGAAATGTGGGTTTTCCATCTGGGTTTGGATTAAGAGCTCTTTTATGGCGCTTGTTCACTTTTTGATGATGTTATGGTTGTTCAATGGATCTAATTTCAGATGACATGACTCCTTTACTTGGTTTGGTCGTTTTTTCATGTCAGTTCTGATTCTGAGAAAAGTGTGAGTGTATCTCAACGCTAAAAACAGAGCATGGAAAGGAATTTAATTTTCTGGGGAGTTGGTTTAGTAGCCCTAGCATGGATGGATGGGTCCGCTGCTACTCTTTCTCCGTCTGGTGTAAACTACGAAGGTCTATAGATGTTGGCCTATTTTTAGTTTTATTTTTTTTTTTACTTTTTAATTCCTCTTAGCAAATTGCTCTTCCCTGCTATTGAAGTGAATAGCTATTAAGAATAATAATGAATTAAAGAAATGGAGTAACAGGAGCCAACTGGATGAGTCAATAGAGTTTGAATGATGGGAGATTGAAAGAGGAAAAAAACGGCAAAGAAAGAGTATGAAGAAAACGACAAATGGATAAAATGGGTATTTGGAAAATTTTGATGCATCAGTCTAACGTCTTTTATCCAGGCCAGTGATGGAAGGGAGGTATTTGTTGATTTTTCAAAAGTTATGGGAGGTTTTTGTTAAGGTTGTGTTTAATTGCGATGCAAATACAAATATCTACTCTGCATAATTATCTTTTTTGCAATTCATGAATGCTAATATTGTTCATATTTTTAAACCGCTTTTGTATTCATCTTATTTGTTTGAAATCAGTGCAAAGCATAAGCCCTATCATTAAATGATTCAACTACCTTATAATCCAATGCCTTAATTTTGATAAAAAAATAAAATTATCAAAAAAATACAAAATTATATCCAAAAAATAGATGCAATAAAATATATTTTTAATTTCTTAATTATTACATTTTTACATATCAAACAAATACTTACAAATACAAACTATGATACATAAATACCCTGATTCAATGTTTGTATAACAAACAAACCGAGCTTAAAGAAAAGCTAAAAGGAAGATTTTTATCGTTGTCAGAAACTTGGTAGGAGGTTTTTATATTTAATCCTATTTTTTAAATAGCAAAATGAGGTTAAAGAGAATCATGCAAAAAGAGTAATTGGGCGATCCAGATTCCAGAACCAGAGTGAGAATGGGACTTTAGAATGCCACATTGTTGGTGGTGGTCCCCGTAAACTCCTTTTTATCAGTTATGGTCCAAGTTGAGTTTGGACGCCTCGTAAAATGAAATGAGGTTAAAGTTCCCAACTCCCACACTCTGAGATCGGATTCAATCCGAGCAAAATCCATCCGAACAGTCATCATAGTCTTGCATAGACCGAAGGAAATCAACCGCCACGTTTTGGGATAAATTGCTTTAATCTTCTCATAATTTTTGAAATTTTCCTTAAAATTAAATAATTGCATTCACTTCCCCTAAATTTTTTAAAATAGTTAACCCTCCAGTTAGAGTCCTCTAGAAAGAGACATAAAATGTCTAATATACCCTTTCAATCACTTTTGACCAAAATGTTTATATTAGACCTGTTCATGGGCTGGGTGGCCCGATGGGTCGCCCAGGCCCCGGACGGGTTTGAACATGTTTATAGGCCCATAGGCTTAAACTTGGGCCAAAAAGCTCGGCCCATAATAAATTCGAGCTGGGTTCGGGTTTTGTCAAAATAGCCCGGCCCGACCCGACCTAAAATTAGACTTAAAATGGGTTATGTGATTATGTCCATTTGAATAAACTTTTTGATTTAAGAATGTAAAACTGTGTTTTAAAACGTAAAAGAAAGGGAAAAAAAACCATCTTGTAGGCCCATTGTTCATTTAAATAGGAAAAAAAACATCTGAATTTTTAATTCTAATTTGAATAGGGAAAATTGTAACTTTTTTTATTAGGTCGGGCTTCGGGCTCGGACTCGGGCCTAGCGTATTTCCATTAATGATGGGTAAAAGTCTGGCCTGAGCCCGGCCCAGCCCAGCCCAGCCCATGAACAGGTCTAGTTTATATAAATTATTATTCCAAACCCTTCCGATCTCTTCTTTGAAATTGTTGTATTTCTCAAATTTATCATTTATGTCATTTGCTTAAAGGTAAAGCTATAACTCTATATTTTGTTTATTTTTTGTTGTTATTTATAAATTTGTATTATTTTTTATTTTCTTTATTTTTTTTTGTTGTTGTTCATAAATTTGTATTGTTTTTTAGTAACCAGACTTAATAATAATTGTATAGGTATTTTGGATATAAAATTCTAAATTTCTAATACTTGCACCTGTATTAAAAAGTTGAAAGGAGGTGATTGTAATTATCAAATTTAAAAAGAGTTTTCAGGAAAAAAAATTCAGAGAGAGTTGAGGCTCTTTATCGAAACGGGTGATTGAGTGGTGATTTTGCATTGAAAGTTAAAAACACAGCCTTCCCTTTTCTGAATTTCGATAAAGCCGGTTCCAGTTGTCTTCAACTTAAATTCAAAGCTGCTTTGCATTTTGTCAAGTGTAACATCCACATCCAATTGAACCCAACGTCACGGCGTCCTTTGGACATTGGATTTGTGAGATTGGGGTAGGGGTGCGTTTATCAAAGAGATTGCACCACTCTGCTCTGAAATCTGAATTCAATATCACTCCACTCTAATAAATAAATTCTTTTAAGTTGAGTTAGGTGGTAGCTCCCAATCAATCACACTCTGTGTTGTGTGTGTTGTGCCATGCATGTCTGATGTGTTGTAGTTGGATGAGCTTATGTTGTGTTTATGTAGCGTGGGTTGTTGTTTCATGTTTGACTTTAATTAATATATACAGACACAGGTTAGCAGACTTAATTAGCATGCATGTTTATGTCGTAAAAACTGATCAAAGCGTGGCCATGGGATGTGTCATGTGTGTGGGAGTGGAGTCGGACTTGGGGAGCTCAATTTTGAAACTCATGGTTTCACATCCTTCTACAGTTGTAGTCATGGCTAGGGCTGCAGCAATTTGGGCATTTGAATGGATCTGGCCCAAAGTCCTGAATCTGAAATAATGTAAAATACCAATTTAGATCAACCCAATTTGCACCCTTACTTGTTGCTTCAAATTCAAAGTTATTTAGTGACGAAATACCTGTTTATAAGGACTTCAGCATTGATTGAACACTTCAAAAAAAAAACTATCAAAAATAGATTTCTCAGCTAAAAAAAGCGTATATTTTCTTTTTTAGGTTTTTCACCAAACATAACTTCACCAGTGTGTGAAAACCCTTCCAAACAGGCACCAATTAAGTCCCCAAAATCCCCATTGTCCATGGCTTTTGGCCTTTCATTAAACTCCTACTATGGACTAGGAAAGTAGGACGGAGTACATACACAACATTACATTCTCTTATTATATATTAAACAAATTCCCATGCATTTCCATTCTCTTATGCCCTCTTATTATGTTATATGTAAAATTTGTAGATTATATATAAATGTACACACACAGACATTAATTACATTCTCATCATGTGATACAACAGGCGTTTGGATTCTCATCACTGAAGAGTTGGGGGGGTGGGACCCGCTCGATGACGTATAGTTGAGGATAATAGTACATCATTCTCTTCATTATTTCCTCGTTGTTATTGTTCTCCTCTCCTCCTCCTCCCTCCTTTCCCTCTTCCTTGTTTTCACCGCCACCCCCACCCTCCTCCTTTCCTTCCTTGCCGTTGTTCTCATTTTTCTCCCCGTTGCCGCTCTCTGCCTTTTCCTCATCGGCCTTTGCCGCTACTTCTTCTACCGGCTTTTCCCCCTCTTCTTTCTTTTCGCTGACAGGTGGTTCCGGTTGTGGTACGATTCGAGCCTGCTTTTTGGTCCTTTTGTATACATAGTCGACGAGGCGATCAGCATCCATGGTTCCGGTTACTGTCACCTTTCCTGTGCTCAGCTCTGTCTCCGCTGTTTGCACCCCTGTGCCACATAAATATATGATATGATCAAGATAAGCTTGCATAAGTAGAACCAACCCAGCAAAACAAAAAATACATCATCTTCTTTTATCTATTGCTTGCAATGTGATATGATGAGTATGCATGAACCCACCTCTCATTTTGAGTATCTTTCTCTTCAGCTGCTCAGCACAGGCCTCGCAATGCATGTTCACATTCAGTTCTACCGTCGTCAATCCACTAACCTGATGAATGATGAAACAAACAAATTACGATACCTGCAGGGGGCTGGGATTGTTTTTCATCTTCATTCTTCAACACTTCAAAGTAAAGAAAAACAAAGGTACCTGGGATTGAGAAGTAACGACTTCTGGCACAGGTTCTCCCTCAGCTGCAGGTAACGGGGACAGGATCTTGGCTCTTCTCTTAGTCTTTTTCTGTATTCTGGTGCACACAGCTTGGGGCTCTACTATCCCCTTTATTGTTACTTGGTTCTGTGCCATATCCATGACAACCTCTTCAACTCCTGTGCAGTGTCCAACACTCAATCAAAATGTGTTAACTAGAGACAGAATTTATGTAATTAATATTGGACTATCTGGGAGGGAAGACGTAGAAAGAAGATATATATTTTATATATATACCTCTGAATTTCATTATGGACCTTTCTACCTTCTTTGCACATCCTACACAATGCAAATCTACAAACAAAATTACTGGTGATGGTGGCTTAGTCTCCTCTTTCTTTTCTTCCACATTCTCACTTTTCTTCTCTTCACTCTTTTCTTCTTCTTTCTTCTCCTCTGTCTTCTCCTCTGCCTTGCCTTCTTCCTGCCCAATGTCAAGAGCAAGAGAAAATCAGAATCAATTAGCCCCAAGACTGCAAAAACATTGATGAAATAAAGGCCCACGTAATGTACACATGCGAGGCAAATTAAACAAGGAATTAGCCGCATTACCTTTTTTGTCTCTTCGCCCATTTCCTATGTGAATCACAGATCAGAAACTAAGACACAGCACCCAATTATCTCAACAAACCGTGGAAATGAGAAGAAAGTGAGGGAGAGATCTAAGGAGGAAAAGAGTGAATATGTTTTTATATAATGTGACCTCTGGAGGGAATTGATTATAGATACTTGTAAAGTAGCATTTTGATTCCAAAGCACATGTAGCACCACTACCCAACCTCTATTCTTCTAGTTTTACTCACTCTTGCTCTCTTGTACTTAGAATCTTTCTTTTTGTTTTGTATTTCTATCTCCAACTTAAAGGGGCTGAGAAACAGAGAAAAAGGGGAGTGTGGATGGAAGAGGGTGGGCAGATTTATAGAAAACGGAGAGGTAGTAGGGTTGATGAAGACAAGAAGAAGAGCAAAAGAGGGATGGATTTATCGTTTTCTTTATCATCACCTAACCCATTTGGGTGTCAAGGATTTCGAGGTTAAAATCAAAAAGGTCGGCATCACGTGGACTGTTGCTATAAGGTAGAAAGCCATTATTTTTATGGTTTTATTTTTCTTTTTCTTTTTCTTTTTGGGGATCAAAATTGCAAACCCTAAAGCTTAAACAACTTTCTCTGTCACACAGGGCCCAATGTTCCATCATCCTAATCCTCATTGAGTCACTCCCCCAACTCTGGTGGGGCTCTCTCAGGACATTTCCGGATCTTTCTGACACCTACATGAAACCGCTCGATATCTCGGCTCTTGACGTGAAAGCTGGATATTGATATCCGGTGAGATCTGTTAAATTCAGTAAGTTTAACCTCTCTGTTTTATCGATAGATACTCTGGAATCTCCTCCATTTTCGTAGCTCGACCAGTCCTTTTCCCACTCCCGATGAAAAGTTGAAAAACAAACACCCACTTTGGGTGGGGAATTCTGGCTTTCCCACGTAGCACGTAGGGTCGTTATGGAAATCTAGGGAGAAGTAGATTATTTGAGGACGGATGCCATCAAAGAGCTTGCCTTTTGTTTCTTGGTTTTCAGAAAAAAAGAAACTTTTGCGTAGAAAAAAAAATGGATAATCACCGAAACCAGAAAGAAAGGGGCCAATTTTGAGTTGGTGGATTCGTGGAAATGACTCAGCATGGGACCTTTTTCACTGCAGCAAGACAAGAGAAACACCAACTGGGAGTGGGCTCAGTAACCATCCAACCACCAAAAACTTACCTGAAAAGAGGAGAGATGAAAGTGACCCAGTTTCAATTCGCACCAAACTTCAATCTTCCTTCACATCCAAACTACACGCCCAACCAAAAAACAGGAAAGAAGAATTTCTGCTTTATAAGTTTTCTAGACTTGCCAACTTTTCTTAATAATAATAATAATAATAATAATAATAATAATAATAAAGGAAAATCTCTTAAACTATTCCTGTTGTTCATGAAATTGACAAACAGTATTCTTAATATTTAGATATTATCTTGCGCTATCCTTAAATTTGCTGACAATTGTCTAACACTTTACTTGTCATTAACATTTGACATCAAGTGAGTATTATTTATTTTAAATTTCCTAAAATACCCTTATTATTTACTGTTGTTATTGGAACACCATCACCCAGTAACAATTGCAATAACTACGGCCATCTCCCGGATGACGGAACACCATGATCACCTTGATGTCTCTAATTCTTCGCTAATCACCCAAATCACTTCTCTGGATCTACCTCTAACCTCTTTCTAGAAACCAAGGAACACCATGACCACCTCCTGGATGACGGAGCCCCTGTTTTTGTGCAAGTTGTACATAAAGAAGAAGAAGAAGAAGAATGGAGCTCCGCCCCTGATTTAACATTAAAAATAAAAGAGAAAGGGGCGGAGTCCCTATTTTAGTGAGAAAAACCGAAAGAGCAATGCTGAGCCGCCGGCGTCAGGTGAGCTTTGACCGCCCGCCAGGATGAAGACCATGTAGATGCTCGTAAAGGGTCCCGTTGGGTATGTATTCGTAGACCATGAGGGGCTGTTCTAGCTCAACACAACATCCAAGCAGTCGAACGAGACTACGATGGTTCTCCTGTGCTCTCACTTTGTATCGCCCGAGAGATCTATATTGGCCACTTTGAGGAGGAAAAGTGGTAGTGGCTACAAAGTATCTGCTTCCTGGTGGCAAATCTTGTTCTTCACTCTTCAGTATTACTAATGACTCCCCCTCATCTCTGTCACACTCTCGATCAATCGATCAAAGGGTTTATTATTAGTTTATAGGAAAAATGTTAAACTAGAGCTTTTCTGGTTTATCCTTTTCTATCAATTATTCATTGAGAATTCAAATATATATACATGAATACAACCACCGAACTCCTAAGCTTATGGCAACTAGAACTCCCAAGTTTACAGGGACTCAATCTTTCCTATCCTATCTGAACTATTCATGATAAGGAAAGAAGATATATACAAAGAGGATATATACGTGAGCGGACTCCTAATCCTAACACCCCCCCTCAAGTTGGAGCATGTAGATTGTGAATGCCCAACTTGCGGAGAAAGTATTCAAATTCTCTGCAACCTAGTGACTTTGTAAAAATGTCAGCCAGCTGAACGGTAGTCGACACATAAGCAGAACAAATGTAAGCATTTTAAATCTCATCACGTACAAAATGGCAATCAACTTCAATATGTTTTGTACGCTCATGAAACACCGGGTTTCTGCAATATGCAAGGCTGCCTGACTATCACAATATTATCGCATTGGGTTTGAATGCGTAACTTCAAGAGCCAATAACAATCCCTTCAGCCATTTTAATTCACACGTGGTCGTGGCCATAGAACGATACTCTGCTTCCGCTGAAGAATGAGTCACAGTGTGTTGTTTCTTAGTTTTCCTGGAAATCGGCGATTTCCCAAGCAAAATAAATCATCCAGACAGAGAACGTCGGGACAAAGGATAGCTTGCCCAGTCTGAATCACACCATGCATATAACTACAAGTCACAATCTGAACGCAAGAGAATTCCTTGACCAGGATTTCCTTTCAAGTAGTGCACCACTCGCAATGCAACCTCCCAATGTCTTTCTTGCGGTTGTTGCATAAATTGGGACAGAACATGCACCCAATAAGACAACTCTGGACGAGTTGCTAAGAGATAAATAAGCCTGTCCACCAAGCGCCTGTATCACTTAGGATCAGATAAGAGAGGCCCATCTCTCAAGGCGAGATTGTGATTCTGCTCCAGAGGAAAAGGAGCAGGTTTTGCACCAAGTAATCCAACTTCAGAGATAATATCCAAAGCATACTTTCGTTGAGACTAAAAAATTCCTGTTGAGTCTCGGGCAACTTCAATGCCCAAAAAATATTTCAATGGTCCCAAGTCTTTCATATGGAAGTAGTCACTTAAATATTTCTTAAAGACTTGAATTGCCATATGATCATTACCTGACATGATAATGTTGTCCACATACACGAGAACAAGCACATGCACCATGTCTCGACGAAAGGTGAATAGGGAGTAATTTGAACATGATTGCCGAAACCCATATGTCTTCAAGGTTGTGGTTAATTTAGCAAACCAACATCTCGGTGTTTGTTTCAATCCATACAGAGATTTTCGCAACCGATACACCATACCTGGTTTATCTGACTGAAAACCAGGAGGCATTCGCATGCAGACTTCCTCATGAATGTCACCATGCAAGAATGCATAATGTATGTCCATTTGATGAAGCTCCCAATTTCTAGCTGCTGCGACTGCAAGAAAGGTACGGACAGTAACCATTTTTGCAATTGGGGCAAAAGTTTCATTATAATCAAATCCATCAACCTGCTTGTTCCCAAAAATCACGAGACGGGCTTTGTATCTTTCCACTATCCTATCAGCGTTATACTTGATTCGATACACCCATTTGTATCCTATGGCTCGTTTTCCGGATGGCAAAGAAGTAGGTTCAACTCCTATAGTAATAGCTGCCAAAAAAGCATGATGTCGACAAGAAAAATTGTTACAGTTCACATAGTTATCTATGGGATAAGAACTACCTGCAGAATGTGATTGGCCGAGTGAGCTTGCAAAGGGATGCGGAGAGGGAATCAATCGCTGTGTGGTGTGAAACACATAATCTCTCAACCTTGTGGACTGCTATTTCTGTCGATGCCCACACCCCAAATGAAATCTAGAGTGTTGTTGTTGCTCAACATCGCCACCCCCCCCCCCTTACGTCAGGACTGTCTCCGCTTACATTTTCTGTGGTGGCATCACAAGAATGCATGGGTTCACCAACATTTGCATTCGGGTCGATGCGGGTTCCTTCTTCTACAGGACTCCTTCTTCAGCAAGTTCGCTTTGCTGGTCAATCTCCATCTCGCCATTTGCTTGTCCTGGTAAATAAGTGGACGGCACCAACACCTCATCTGTCTCACCTATTCCACAATGAAATTGGCCTTGTGCTTTGTTTGGCTGTTCATCTTCCTTGCATGCATAAGGGAAAATTCATCATCTAAAAAAGTAACATCTCTTGATGCAAAGAACGTGTCGGACTCTAAGTCATACAAGCTCCATCCTTTCTTTCCAAAAGGATACCCAACAAAAACACACTGTCTGCTTCGACTGACAAATTTATCCCCTCCAAGTCCATGATTGTGCGTATATGCCAAGCAACCAAAAACTCGCACATTATCATAAGAAGGAGGTCGCCCAAATAAAACTTCATAGGGAGTCTTTCCCTTCAACAGAATGGACGGTGTCCGATTGATCAAATAACATGCGGTCAATACACATTCCCCCAAAAAATCAATAGGCATGCTAGCTTGAAAACGCAATGCTCGGGCAACATTGAGTATGTGGCGGTGTTTGCGTTCAACCCTCCCGTTTTGTTGAGAGGTCCCGACACAAGTGGTTTGATGAATAATAACATGCTGAGCAAAATAACTAGCCAAGCAGACAAACTCAGTCCCATTGTCGGTACGAATCACTTTAACAGGTTTGTTAAATTGCCTTTGAACCATAGCAAAAAAATTTTGAAGAACTTGTCCCACTTCCGTCTTATCAATCAGAAGATAAATCCAAACACCTCTAGAAAAATCATCTACTACTGTCAAGAAATAATGAGCACCACAAGAAGCTGCAGTTCTATAAGGACCCCATAAATCACAATGAATTAACTCAAAAATATCGGATGCTTTATTATTACTAGAAACAAACTCTTCTCGACATTGTTTAGCTCGGAAGCATACATCATAACCCTTAATACTGTCATCCTTATTATTTTTAGTACTAACAAAAGGCAACAACTTAACAATTTTATGAGAATGATGCCCTAACCTTTGATGCCAAATATCACACGTCTTGCTCTCTGTAGTCTTCATTGCTCTTGCTGATGCAATGCTCCGGAAATAATAGAGTCCCTCTCGCTGCTCACCCGCTCCAATCAGCATTCTCGTAGTTCGGTCCTGTATCACACATAATTTATTAGTGAACTGAACAACACAATTCGACTCCTCAATCAATTGCAACACAGAAATTAAATTGCAATTCAAACTAGGCACATATAAAACATTAGTCAGTTTCAGATGATCGTCCAGCGCAACTGTGCCTTTTTTCTCTACTATTGTCGTTTTCCCATCTGGTTGTCCGATAGAGCATGGAATGACATTTTTTATGTCTCTCATCGATTTGAGGCTTCCTGTCATATGATGAGAAGCCCCTATGTCTATTATCCACTCTAACAATTTTCGCTTACTACTTAGTTGTTGACTCCCCTCTTTCTGTGTGTTCAAAAGGTTGAGTAACATGTTCCACTGCTCACTACTTAGTCCATTTAACCCAGTCTTGACTCCATCGATTGATTCTCCTTGAGACGCATTGCCTTGCGCAGAGACTTTAGTTGTATTGGCCCTGACTTGGCCGCCACGACCTTTTCCTCCTGCCCCTGCTCTGTGATTCCCCCCCGCCCACATCCACTCCACCTTTCCGTCTGAACGGATTCGTTATATCCGAGACCGCGTTGCTGTTCCCGTCGGGCACTACTCCAACGTCCAACGACGACGAAGAGACGCTCTAGCTAATTGTTGGAGTGGTGTAGCCGTAAGAAGGCTTGGATCGGCAGAAACCCATATCGAAGCAGCGATCGGAGGTGTTCATCAGTGGTGGCGGAGGGGGTTTCGTATGCACAGGAACTACACTATCAGCATTGGCGCTGTTCTGGTGGTGATACCTCGTCTCTATGGACGACCCGTAGTCGAGATCGAGATAAAGATCCACGTCGGAGAAGAAATAGTCACCTGACTTCAGATCGGGTGTTTCCATGAGTAACCAAGAAGCAGCTTCGGCCTCCTCGCGGCAGGTGTCATTGTCTTCCTCTTTGTCGTTACAATTGTCATCCTCGTCCGAGGACTTGAGAAGACCATCAGGAACAAGGAGGTTGGCTACATTAGATTTCATGGCGGAGGTAGCCGATTCGTAGAACGGAACGACAAGAATTCGCTCGTGCCGCCGGGCGAGTGGGTTTGCCGAGTGGATGTCTCAATCGCAAGTGACGCAGAGGGCAGCAGCGTCAGTCTTACAGGTGACACTGGCTGGGGCTTGCTCATAGACCTCGCACATCTAGACCCGCTCGTGCCGGGAGGCGAGCTTGTTCATGCCATGAACCTTGGCGTCGCAGTTGAAGCAGAGGAATGCTGAGTCTGCCCGGCAGAACAGTAGGGCCGACGCCGATTTGCACGAATCATAGGGCTTTGCCGACAAGCTCCAACTCGCCGGGTATCCCTTGCTGCTTTCATCGTTGATGGCCATCTCTCTCTTCTTCTTCTTCTTCCTCTCTCTCTCTCTCTCTCTTTCCTCGGTAACGGAGATACCCAACGTCCTGAGCAGAATTAACCAGCCCATCCATGAAATTCACGTAGGATGTCACACGGTTGCTGCAGTGGGGGTAGCATTGCTCGAAAGCCATCAGATTCAGAAATATCGACTTGGTCGAGTCGTGAACACCAATGGCGGAATGTAAAGAATGCCTTTCCTGAATTCAATATCCATGAATTTCGTCGAGTCGTTCTTCCTGAACTTCACTCCCGCGTCCCTCAGCATTGTGACGCAGTGGGTCATTACTTGGGGGTGCTATCTGCGAGTTCAAATCTACTCGTATAAAGCGCGCCCAAAAACGTCCCACAATACATCTTAGGTGTTGGGATTTGGGAACATCTCCCAATCACAATTATGGGAGATGTTTTTAATGCATGATAAGATGTGCATGTGGGGCATTTTTGGAGTGCATTTTATGGGGGAAGATGTGAATTTGAGTTAAAATTTTACATTACTCTAGGTTTAGGCTTTGAGTCAGATCCATTCAAATTTTGATAAAAGTTTAACACAAGTTGCATCCCTAGTCCCTACCGATGTGTCAAATACATGCTTTTCTGGCCTTTTTATTCATTTCATTTCACAAGGCCTATTTTTGGAAAAAAAAAAAAAAAGAAAACTTACAAGTAAAGGGATATTCCCAATACAAGGTGGCAAGAGCTGTGAGTACGGTATAAGCACGGTCATGTGAGGATTGAATCTGATCTTGTTAAATTCCACATACCCCCTCCTCCGGGGTGGGGTATCAGTAGTTATCACGAATAATATAGAATTTTTCTCAGTTGGGGAAAGAGATGGCAAGCCGCAAGTTGCATCTTGATTCCACCAAGTATTAACCATGATATTAAAAAGACCAATATTGAGGAGCCTCAGCTATACCCAATTAAGGGTGTCAGCGGTATTCGAAAATCCAATTTTGAATTCAAGATTCAACATAATTGAATAGAATTTGGATAATTCAAATATCTAATTGATCGAATTCAAATATGTTATTCATATCAAATAGTAAATCGGATTCGAATTCAAATATGACCTAATTCGATTCGATAAATATCCGAATTCAACAGATTATTTAATTCTTATATAATATATAAAATATTTAAATGTTTTATATAATTTATATAATAATTAAATTATATAAATAATTTATATATTTACATACTTTAAATAAATAAAATATTTGTGTTATATATTTATTAATTAGCTAAAATAATTAATTGATTGAATTTGAATCAAATTGAATATTCAAATATTTAATCGAATTTAAATTTAAATATTAATTTTCAATATCTATCAGATAGGTCTGTTTACACCCTATACCCAGTTTGGCACTAATACATTATAAGCTTCGGCAGTACGAGGGGATTCGCATTCTGATCGTTCACTTTAGCCTAATGTGGCACCATTGGATTTGTAGACCATGATGTCATTTGTTGGGGAAGGGGACATGTATGCCCATGCCCGCAAATGAGTCACGAGACTCCGACATGTTAGGTCCATTCTATCTACGCTTTAGTCTGAAATGCTTTCTTTTTGTGTCTAATTACCAAATCACCTTCTTCCATTAAAAAAAGACCAACTCCACTCCATTAACAGTACAGACGTGTAAACCCAAGGGGACCAAGGGGTGTGAGGAGGATTAACATTTCTCGAACCACCAAAGAAAAAAAGAAAGAAAGAAGGCCATAGTCTGCTACCTGTTTTGTTTCATTTATCTCATTTGAATGGTTTGTTAATAATAGGCGCCAAGTTCTGATCTTGTCGACTGACCCCCTACCGTCTCCTTCAACTCTTCAACCACTATCATTAAAGATTCTAAGGTTTAAAACATTGATATGCTTATTGGTAGGTGTATGGGGTAGTATTGGTTGTTTTTTTTAATGTTTTTTATATTTAGTTTAGAAAGATCGGTTTAAATTCCGTCCACCCCTGAACCAGTCAAAACCCCGATACATCCTCTGTAGGGGCGTATCAGGAAGCTCCCTATACGTGTCTTTTTGAACCTTTCCGTTAGGATCCGATGCTGCTCTGATATGTCCAGCAGGGAACTACCTCTTACACAATTGACATGGTCCCAACTCCCAATTGCCACACCCATCAGCTAACTACACTATGATCTCTTCTATAGGATTTTGCCTTTTGTCAAGTCTATATATTCAATCTCTTCCCCCCTTTGAACCGTCCTGAAGACGCATATATAAGACTATCAATATCACCAACTTTTTGCCTCATCCTAATTATTTTTAACACATTTACTAATTGTGGGAAGATAAAATAACAACAAATTCGTCAAAATAGAAGTGCATAATAATACCATATATCTACCTTCTTTTTTGGCTTTGATCCCATTTGCTGGTACCCTATGTTCTGTGAACCACAATACAAACAAAAGGCAGGGAAGCAGTACCACCTGTTTGGAAATGAAATCCCATTTTCCTAAATATTATCAGGACATCAACATCCTTCCATATTCTTAATTTAGTGCAAATATTATCTTATTTTGGCTCTTTAAAGGATGACATTTTACCAAGAGCATACAATTTCTTTTTCAAACTTTTCCCTGTAAATATTATCTTGGTTGGTCCCATTTGCATGTACAGTGAGCTTAAAATCCTTCCCCACTTAAGAACTTTTCAACTGTGAATTGATACATCAAAAAGGAGGATCTCATTTGTACTATTTTCTACAGATCCATCTTTATTAATCAATCTGTAATGCCACTTCCATCGATGGAATTTTGATGCTCATTCAGGTATATTTCTGCTAGTGCAGTGTGCATAGCTGCCCCAATTGGAAGAACATCCTCATCAAGAAAAAAGTAAGGAGAGTGTGGAGGGTGAACCGAACCCACTTTCTCGTTTCTAATTCCAATTCCAAACATCACACCAGGAATCACTTCTTGATAGAAGGCAAAGTCCTCACCTGCCATCACCTTCTCGCCCATCATAACATTCTTGGAACCTAGCAATAGCCTGCCTACCCTTTCAACATGCTGATGCAGGTTCTCATCATTAAAAACAGCAGGGTAAGCTGGGTACCCTTCCTCATCTTTTTTGTTAACAAAGGCCTTGCATCTATGTACATCTGCCTGTCGTTCAATAACCTGCAACCATCACCATACATACGAGTCAATACATAGCAACTAAGATGATCTTGTTTCTTTTTTCCATTTATACAAGTTCTAATCTCTGGATAGACTGTTTGAAATTCTTTTCAGGATCAAATTCATATGGTGTATGTGGGAAGCTTATTTGTGGACCACATATAGATGAATAGTCACTTCAAAATAAGGCCATCTATGACCATTGTTGCAAAACAACACCACATCCAGGTTTAAAATTTCAAATCTCTTTTTTTTTTTATCAATATCCAGGGTTCAAATCTTGGAAACAGCCTCTCTGTATGTGCAGGGGTAAGACAGCATAAATCTCTCTCATGCACAGGGCTTGCCCTTTTTTGGTGGAACTGATAGGAAACATTAAGAACAAAACATGGAGAACGAAGTATAAATTTGCCATAGTTCACAATCCATACCTCCTTCACCCTCCACCAGAGTCTGTGCAGCCCTTCAGTGGTAAGACTCCTCAAAGTGCCCTCAAAATTCACATGTGAGGGAATGGCATTGATTGCTGTCCCTCCTTTGACATAAGTAACAGAAAGAACCTTTAACAGAAAGATGGGCATCAGGAAGAAGTCACATTTAATTCCATCAATTGATTGCTACCAACAGAAGAGAACAAGCAATGACATAAACAGAAGAACTATACTCTGAAATCATGCCATCATGCTATTCAATCACCTACAAACAAAAATATTCCAATTTATCTACCAAAATCTTTCACAAAACCCAGATGCCCAAGTCCTTAACTGACTTAATCCATCAATCTTTCTGAATCCTTGTTGAGCCTTCATCCTATGCCAAACCACTCATTCTTACTAGTATCATCATCAGCATGGTTTTGCATATCCAAGCCATTACAAATGATTTTTCCTATTTTACTGCTTACTGTGTAATGGTTCAGAAATTATTTGGTCTATTATATGGATCAAAGTAATAAATAATGCATTACCCCAAGATGGCTTGTGTTAATGTGTTTTTTTTTTTTGAAAGGTAAGGTATTGTATTGTACTAGTATCAAAAAAGCCAGGTACATCTAGTGATTAGCATAGCTATACAGCTCCATAGGATATACAGATTGTTAGCAAGGTATGAACAGTTAAATAGCATGTCCTAGTCAAAATTATGTGATTGTCCAGCCCACTGAATTCCCTATGAAAATATAGCCATGAGCAGAGCATCCCTTTGATGTTGGACAGTATAGTTTGATCATCTGAGCTCACATTATTGAAGATCCGAGCATTCCTTTATCCTTTCCCTCCAAATACACCAAAAAAAAAAACAGCCATAGGAACCATATCCCATAGGGTTTGACCTCTCTTACTCAAACATTTCAAAATCCAGATTTTGAGGAAGGAGAGAATGGATGAGGGGAAGCAGCCAAACCAATCAAAAGTTCCCAGAACTACATTCCACACCCTATGTGCATGCTGACAATGAAGAAAGATGTGATTAGCTGTTTCCAACTCAGCAAGGCAAAAAATACAGCCAGCCTGATCCAGTTTCATTCCTCTGCTTAGAAACTTATCCTGACTTGAACACTTCCCTAGAGCAGAAGACCAGATGAAGGATTTGGCCTTTGAAGGGGCATTGTTCTTCTGGATTCTAGAGGCAGGGAAAGAATTGGGGACTGCACCAGCAAGGAGCTTATAGAAAGAGTTCACAGAGAATGAGCCACCTTTCTCACCCACCCACATTCTAGTGTGTTGTGAGTCTGGCTTGGGAGAATGAAGGTGCAGCACATGGAGCATTTCCATCCATTGATCAAACTCCCAGTCATTCAAATTCCTTCTGAAAGATGGAAACTAGTTGACAATACTATTGGAGATAGAGAAACAGTTCCTAACCAGCACCCTACTATCCTGAGCTGCCAAGAATAAAGCTGGGCAATGGGTATAACTCCATCAGAGGTTTCTGCCCGAACCACTTGTCCAACCAGAATTTGATTCTGCTTCCATCTCTGGTTTTTACTCTAACCCCTTGAGAAAAAACTGGGTAGAGATTTTCAATGCATTTCCAGACCTATGAGCCAGATGAATGAATGTTTTTGCCTACTTCCCAATCAAAGTTCATAGAACTAAGTTAATGTAGAGGCTGATGTAGAGGCTGATGTAGAGGCTGAATTTAATCATGAAGAAGTATGTGACAAATCTAAAAAGAACAAAAAAGTGAAGCAGTTAAGTGCCTGAATTTAGCTATTTTCTTGTTTTAATTCTGTTTTGATGATTTATTGGGTTGTTTCTCAATCAGTTAATGCTTTCTAGTTTCCTATACTATCAGAAAGAGTCTTATAGGTTTATAGTTATTAGATAAGGTTCATCTTATTATTTTGGGGGACAAGGGTATTTTTGTAATTTTAGGGTTTTATTGGTTGCCACCCTAAACAAAACCCCTATATAAGAATATTATTATCTAATCCAAAAAAAAAAACAGAAAAAAAGATATTCAGTTACTTCAAGTTTAAGAAAGCCGGCGGTTCTTTCTTCACTCTGCATCTCTGTTTGGGTGATTTTTGCTGTAAAAATCACTAGAATAAATCTGGTAGACATGTTCTCCTGCATTAAGTCGCATCAGAGCTTGAGTTTCCTCTCAGACATGGCCCACAATAATGCTTCCAATGATGGATCTGAGATTCTCTTAGCCATCAAA
Source organism: Nelumbo nucifera (assembly GCF_055504915.1). Lineage (NCBI taxonomy): Eukaryota > Viridiplantae > Streptophyta > Magnoliopsida > Proteales > Nelumbonaceae > Nelumbo > Nelumbo nucifera. Next base: position 36,229,205 of record NC_142651.1, on the reverse strand, counting down.
GAGTTATAACAACAAGATTCATTCTTTCAAGGTTTAGAAGCTACTATTAGGCAGTTGGCTGAAGTAATCACTAGGACCAATCTTCAGCCGCCTAGTACAGCTCCAATGCAAGAAGAAACTAGGGATTTTCCTGCTATACTAGAAAGGGGAGATGATCATGGGAATCAGTTTCAACAAGGAGTGGTGGTCCATCCCCAAGAACAACCACATTTCCTAGCCCTAGCAAACAGTGTTTGATTATAGTGATGAAGAGGAAGATTTTGAAGATGAAAATCAGGCTATAGGAAGGCCAATTAATGCTAGATATCCACCTAGAAGAAGAAATAATGGTGATAGGGATTGCAAAATGAAGATTTAGATTCCAACTATCAATGGATAGTTGCATACTGAGGATTTCTTGATCAGATTCGCGAGGTGGAGAAATTCTCTGACTTTGCGGAGACAATAGAAAATAAGAAGGTGAAATTGGTCTCTTATAAGTTGAAAGGGGGAGCTGCTACTTGGTGGTATCAATTTCAGATGAAGAGAATTTGAGATGGAAATTGACCTATTTGGACATGACTGAGAATGAAGCAACTACTTCGGGCTCAATTCTTTCCACAGTTCCATGTGATTATGATCAATATTTGTTCCAACAATAACAACATTGTGTGCAAGGTATACGTGGAGTTAGGGAGTATGTATCTGAATTCCCACAGTTCCATCCAACTCTGTAATGAGTTGGATGAAACTCCATCACAAAAGTTGCACAATTTATTTAGAATCTCAAACCAATCACAGGAAAGAGTTGCAGCCCAAGATGTATGGGATGTGAATGAGGTTATTCATTCAGCTATCAAGGCTGAAAGGAATCTTGAACAATACCTGATTAGAAACCAAACATTGGGAAGGCATTACATCGTTGAGACACCTAGGGTTGAGACTACCCTTGCAAAGGGAAAAAAAAGTTGATAGGGAATACCAGCACTCTCCCTTGAATGCTTTGAAGGCTGGAATGTTCACTGCTCCATTCCATAATGCTTTTCAATGAAAGAAGCAACCTAGAGAATAACCAATTCAGCCTCATGCACAACAAAGTCAAACTGTCCAGAACAGCAATCAGCCTAGAAATAGCAACCCTTATGCATATCCTATTGGGAATAAATGCTATTTGTGTGGGGGGAAGTGGTCATACTTCTAGCTCTTGCCCACAACCACGTACTAGAGGAGTAAATATGAGTGAACAAGTTGAAGAAAGACCTGATTATCAACCCCAGAATGAGGAGCCTACTGTTGATAAAGAAGAATAGGTTTTAGGAGATGATATTCATTGGGTTTTCTAGAAGAATAGAGATCTTTCAATGTGGTCAAGTGTATTCTAAGGAGATTAGATATATCTATACTATTGTTACCAAGAAGGTCCCTCACCTTCCGATGTACTCAATGCCATGAAACCATTATTTAAAGAATACACTTGTGTTCTCCATTATAGTGGATGAACTAATTTTCTACACTATAAAATGAGTCCTAAGAAGCATGAGTTACTCCAAGGGCAAGTGGATGAACTTATAAGAAAAGTAATGGTGCAAATCAATACCAGCCCATGTGCTGTTCCAGCCTTGCTTGCACCAAAGAAGGATAGGAGTTGGAGGACTTTAGGGTGACGGTTTGGCTTTGAGCCACAATTTAGCAACACTTGTCATCCTTAAACCGATGGGAAGACATAAGTGTTAATAAAACTTTTGGTAATATGATATGCAATCTACCAATGGAAAACCTAAACAATGGGATTTAGCTCTTGCACAAGCAGAGATTGCCTATAAAAACACAGTGAACAGATCTACTGGCAAATCTCTATTTGAGATTGTGTTTGGGCACACACCTAGACATACTTTATACTTGGTTCCACTTTCAAAATTGCTGAGATATAGTATTGCAGTGGAGCACTTTGTTGACAATATCATATCTACTCATGAAGAAGTAAAGAAACACCTAGAAGAGACAAATGACAAGTATAAGCAATCAGATAACCAGCATAGGCAACCTAAAATTTTCCAAGAAGGGGATGAAATAATGATGTTTCTAAGGATGGACAGGTTCCCTATAGGGAAATACAACAAGTTGCAGCCGAAGAAGATTGGACCCTACAAGATCGTGAAGCAGATTAATGACAATGCCTATGTCATAGACCTTCCTACTTCCATGAATATATCTAGAACTTTCAATGTTGCTGATCTATTTGAGTACCATCTACCCATCTCCACACAAGACTCGAGGGCAAGTCTTCTTCAAAGTGGAGTGGACTGATGTAGAGGTTGTTGTACTTAATTATGGAGAAACATATGACAAATCTAAAAAGAACAATAAAGTGAAGCAATCATGTGCTTGAAGTTAGCTATTTTTCTTGTTTTAATTCTGTGATGATAATTATTGGGGTTGTTTCTCAGTTAGCTAATGAGTTCTAGTTGATTATTATTGTTAGGAAGAGTCTTACAAGGTTTATATTTATTAGATAGGGTTAGTTGTTGGGATTATCTTTTTATTTTGGTGGATGAGGGTGTTTTTGTAATTCATAGGTTTCATTGGCTGCCACCCTAAATAGAACCCCTATATAAGAACATTATTAGCTGCTATCAGAAAAAATGAAAAGGAGGATACTTTGTTACTCCAAGCTTAAGAAAGCTGATGCTTCTTTCTTTACCCTATTTTTCTTTCTTTCTTCTAAATTTCTCAATTAGTTTGAGTGATACTTTCTGTAAAAATCACTAGAACAGATCTTCTAGACCTATTATCGTACATTAAGCACCATTTCCCAAGCCACCTTCCTTTAAGGCTATGTTTGGCTTGAAGAAAAATGTAGGGAAAGGAAGGGAAAGGTAGGGAAACCTTTACAAACCTTGTATTGGTTTCCCTGTCTTTCCCTTCCTTTCCCTACCTTTTCCTTCAAACCAAACATAGCCTAAAGGTCTACAAACCTTGTTCTAGTCTACCAAATGGATTTTGGATTCCCAGCCTTTCCAGAGGAAACCACTCATCTTCTTTTCTAATTGTTGAGCAACACCAGAGGGAATAGGGAAGAGAGAAAGACAATAAGTGGGAAGGGAAGCTAGAACAATAAAAGAATAAAGTTCAAGTTAAGGTCATATTAAGAAAAGAATTCATTCATGCTAGGATCTAGTATAATGGTTTAGCAACAGTTTAATTAGCAGTTCCCATTCCGCCATATGTTGGTGATCAAATAAGACATTTGGAGAAGTAACACAAAAACATTTAAGAAGCTGCATGGTTTGCAACAAGGATACCCAATTGTTGCATATGCAGAAAATACCTGTAAGCTTTACATTATTAAGAACATACTTGGCTATGGAGAGGATCCACTTCTCTTGAAATGAGTTGTTGCAATGCCAAAATGGTAAATGAAGCTGCAAGTATTGGATCCACAGTCAAGTGGGGTGCTGCAGAATTCCCACCTTTCCCTTCTATCCTTGCTTCAAAAAAACATACTGCAGCTAGAGCAGGTCCTGCAATGGACTGTATGCTTCCTGTGGGCCTTTGGAAGTCAACATGCATTCCAAAGATTGCTTCAGCATCACCAAGAGCACCTTCCTTTATCATGTGAGCTGCACCTGCACCACCTTCCTCTGCAGGCTGGAAAAGGAGCCTCACAGTCCCCTTCAGCATTAAGTAGCAGAATATTTAATTCCAATTAATCCAACAAATATGTAATTAAACAATAGAACGAGGAAACAAAAAAAAGAACACAGCATACAAATATTTAATTCCTTTATATGTGCAGTGTATGTCAAAAATAAAAAAGTAATTAAAAAAAAAGATCAACACAGGCCCACTCTGTGGTGATGCACAAAGAACACAGCATACAAATCTACATAGGTCATCTTGGTTCCTGTATAACTTAACACGGTTGATATGGGAGGCATGAAAAATAATATGCAAAGGTGACGTGAGAAGCAAGAAAGGAACTCAAGAACAATGACAGTTATTAAACTAATTACCAAATGCTCATTTAGCAAGCCAGAAGTTTGGTCTAACATCTAAGTTTAAGACATGTTTAACATAATTTAGCAAGAAGTTCTGTTTTCTAGCTATTCAGGATTTCAAGCATGATAAGTGAAGAATATCCAAGTTCTAGTTAAAATCAACAAGGGTCATTACCCAAAGTTGGTTCCAGCTATCCAGGTTTTGGGAGGGGACGACCGGAGGACTGGATACGGGCACAACCTTTGGCATTTCCACACAAAAATGGTTTTCTCAAAACTTGAACTTGTATTTTCACTCTTGCCAGCCCGAGATTTTACCATTTGTAAGAATCAAAATGCTTGCTAAGAAAACAAATGATCATTTTTGTATTTAGAATAATTTCTATCAAATGCAAATGCAAATTTATGATTCTATTTAATATGGGAAACAAGACAAAATGCACCAACGAAAAGAGCTTAATCAAATGCCATGCTCATGAGAAAGTTAGTGGTATCTTCCTGGCAGAAAACAAAAATGAGAACGTTATGGTAAAAGATAGGGGACCTGTAGATGAGTTTTTAAAATATTATGGTATAATAATACTTGCTTCTGTACAATGGAAGTTACCATTAACTTTCTCACGAACATGGCATTTGATCTAAGCCCTCTTCATTGTGCCTTTTGTCTTGAATTGTCATGTTGGAATGAAATATAATATTTTGTAGTCTAGCTCTGGTGTACACGGCATGCAAGGAAATCCGGTAAAGGTGGCTCAAAAATTTCCATAAAACGCATATCCTAGGGAAGCATTTTAGCATATGAAATATATCCATTTCAGAATATAGGCATGTCTAGAAAACACTATGAAGATATTATATGGATCAAATAAACCAGCAGGATTTTATTAAAGTTATTAGATCTCATTGATGCGGGTTTCCTTTGGAAGTGTCATAAGAGACATCATATAAATTACATCTTTTAGGTACTTTGGAGGATGGAGAAAAAGATGTGAATGTTGTAGGGAGATTTGCCCACTTTTAGTGAGCTTACTAAAAAATACTTTTTAGTTAAGTTTGTTTGTTGTTATTCATTTGCAGGTTGTAAGGAGATTTGCCCACTTTTAGTGAGCTTACTAACAAATACTTTTTAGTTAGGTTTGTTTGTTGTTATTCATTTGCAGGTTGTGAGGAGATTTACCCACTCACCATGGTAATGGCTAGTAGGCAAGAATCACAGTTAACATTGATACTGTTGACTTCAAGATTCCAGAAAGGCATCCTTACGAAAAGAGACTCAAGTACAGTTTTGTATGTATTAAACAGAGGTGAGACCGTGAGAAATTTGATCAACGGCAGAACAGGAGCTCCAGTATTTTGATTGATACAATGAGAACTCGATTGAGGAATTGAATCGAACACCCACCTTGAGATCATCTTTCCGTTGGCGTTGACTAAGCATTTTAGCCGCTCCAAGAAGCATGGTGACATGGGCATCGTGCCCACAACCGTGCATTTTACCATCAATTTTGCTCTTATATTCCCATTCCACAAGCTCCTAAATAAAAAAATAAAATAAAATAAAAAACAACAAAATCAAAGGTATAAGGTATATATATCCAAGTAAGGAAAAACAAGAGTAGAATTAAGGAAGACAGAGAGAAAGAAAGACTTGAAACGAAAGAGATGGGTGTTCTACGGTACATAGTATAGGTATACACCTGCAAGGGGAGGGCATCCATGTCAGCTCGTAGAGCTACAATTGGGCGAGATCCAGACCCAATTTGTGCGACGATACCGGTCTTGGCAAAGGGGAATGAATAAGAGATATTGAGTCTATCGAGCTCTCTTCGGATAAGAGCACTTGTCTTGTGTTCTTGAAATCTAAGTTCTGGATTTTCGTGTATCCTTCTTCTAACAGAGATCAACCATTCCCTATCTTTCTGGGCTAAGCTCATTAGCTCTGTTGCGTAGCTGTTGTGGTAGTTGCCATCAAATGCAGAAAAAACAGAAGCAAACAGAGGCAAAGAGACCAGAAAATGCAACAGAAGGCCACCCATCTCAACCAGAAAGAGGAAATTAGAAATGGAACGAAAAACTTAATTAGTAGCGACGACTTACGACGAGACAGGTTAGGTTGGCATGTTGACTGTTGTTAATGTGTTTTACTTGGTGTTGGTGGTTGAATAACGAAGAGCGATGGTGGCGCGGCGAGAGTTCGGAAGGACTATAGATACAAATACATATAAAATAACACAATACAAATACATATATGTATATATGTACGGTGCAAATCTATTCTAATAAAAGAGTAAATAGCCCCATTTTCTCAATTTTTCATTAGACATTTTTATTCCTCGTCTAAGCATCATACAACCGGCATAAAAATGGTATATATGTCTTTTACTCTTACTCCAAAAACTGTCCACTTATGAAGGTTAAAAAACTGTCAACTTATAATTGTTCAAAAATTATCCACTTGTAACAATTAAAAACTGCCCACTTATAACTGTTCAAAAACTGTTCATGAATTATAAATATTTTTGACTTGTAGATACCGTCACGTGCAAATGCATGTACATATTTACTAGTATATATAAAATAACACCAAATACAAGTTTTGCAGAATCCGTATCTCCTACTCACAAAACTATGTCCACATCTACCCATAGTTACACATAGGAACATCTCATTCTCTTATATAGCATTATGCATAGGGAGATGTTTCCAATGCACCAAGTCAGTGTGTTGTGGATAGTAGGTAGAGTTCTAGAAATTTAGAGTCAGTTTTGCACCCCACATATTTTTACTTGTACTCTTTCCAAACTGAGCATATGGAATATTGGTTGTACTTTACATCATCGATATTTCCGGCAACACCCAAAGAAACCCCACCAGCCACATAATTGGCTTATAAGGGTAAGGACGAATAGAGTAGGGAGACCGTATCAACCCCCCACAATGTCCCACAATGTCCCACAACATATCCCCACCGTGTATTGGGAACATCTCCTGATGATGACATCATCATTCAGGATATTATCATCGGGAGATATTCCCAATACACGACATAGATGTGCTATGGGACTTTGTGGGGGTAGTCTTGTGGAGATGTGCTGTGGGACGTTGTGGGGAATTGATTTAAACTGCAGAGTAGGATGCACGCGATGCCCATATGTCATTAATTATGACCTATTGAAGGACTGGGCTGGGCTTCGCTTCTATATTAACAGAATATATTTATCCCAAACCCAAGTCCACCCTATCATTGTCACTAGATCTTTAGTTTTAGACCAGCCCTCATAAAAAGCCTGAAGCCCGAGCTAAAATCCAAAGCCCGATCAAGAAAATTGGGTAAAAGAGTATTTTCTTTACTCAATAATGCCCTAACACCAACAATATAAATGATTAGTGAGAGATTGAGTGGTTGCTTGCCATATGGATTTATGTCTGGTGTGTAGGGGTGTCAATTGGACCAGATTTGGTCCAATCCTATCTGGTCCAATATGAATCCATTACAAATGGACCAGATCTAACCAATCTGAGAAATACTTTGGACCATTTTGAACTGGTTCAATCTATTTAAATTGGTTTTAATTTAGATTTGTTTCAATCCAAATCTGGTCCATTAATTCCTATATTCTTATCTTCTACTAATGGATAAGATATTGGTTCAATCTAATCCAATCCAATATAAATCCATTACAGATGGATCAAGTCCAATCTAATCCAATAAATATTTTGAACCATTAAGTCTGAATTGATCCTATTCCGATAAATCCATCCAAATTGATTTTAATGTGGGATGTTAAGTTATACTATATTATATCATATCATATTATATTATAATATCATGGTCGGTAAAATGGCTTCTTGCCCAAATAATTTAATCTTTAGATTTAATAATTGAATCAAGACATTCAAAGGAATACATACTTAAATGTCTTATCAACTTTTTGCAAGGATAGTATTTTAAATATTTAAAAGTATACAATAAAACAGTACAAAATCTAAACAACTAAGAGATTTGAAGATTTTTTCACCTTCTTACCATTTTATTAATTTAAACGCATGTGCTTAACATCTAAATACATGCATTTAAATATAAGGTTCTCAAAATACGAAATCTATAGGCATTTAATCATATGCCCGAAGCTGGGCTTTTACATAAAGATATAAAAAAAGGTATTATTGAAGCCTTTTTTTGAAAGATTTTCTAGAAGATCTAACAATAAAAAATGTAGTGGATTTTTACATAAAGATTTTGGTAATTCACATACCGTATAAATATAAGACGAAAAAAATCGAAAAGTTCTATTTGGAATTTCTCGAAAATAGCTCGAAACGGGTTTCTTGTGTCTTTTCAGGACAGAATCTTTTAGCAATTAGGCAACTGTTTGGCATCATTGTCGTTTCCTGGAGCAACGGCGCCAAATCAATGCCACATCAGAAAAAAACGGTGTTCTAGGAAACAGGCATTTGTTTGGAACCGTTTTTCCATAAAAAACAATGCTCTAAGCCATGCCTTGAAAATTGGGAAGCCATGGCTTGGAGCAATGCCAAATTTGGCGTTTCCTGGAGCTACAAATCATTGCTGCCAATAGGGCAGTGATGTGGCACTAGATAATGAGTATCAGTGCTGAAAACGTTTCCTGGAGCAATGGTACCAAACAGAAAAAGTTGTTATTGCTCCAGGAAACGTCCTACCTAACAACAATGAATCCAAACAAAAATAAAGGCACCATTTTTTCAGAAAACGGTGCTTCCAAATCACACATCAGTTGTTGTTACATCTACAGCATCAATGCCAAATATATACTAGATCTTTCCCCAACCAAATGAGAAAAAACGAAAACACTGACTGTTGAGCTTATAAATAATTGACAGCCCACACGGAAACATATGCCAAATAAGCCATTAACAACCCACACAAAAAGACAAAAGCGTAAGCTTAGTATTAGATGCTAAGCCCAGCCCATGATCACCATGGGTGACCAACCATTTCAACTAATGGACCATTGACTATATATACATATATATGCACGCACCAATGAATTTTTCTATATCATATCATATATATTTTTACTATATAATAAAGATACATACTTCGGCTTAACATCCAAATCATAAGAGTTAAATCAAAATATTTTAATAATGTTATATAATCTCAATATCGCAAATCCAAGTATGTTAAAATAAAATTGGGAAATTTAGAGTGCACTTACCTCAGGGGTTTTTATTAGGTTTGTGGGTTTTATTTACCAATACCCTCCCCCCAACTTGAATTTTTATTCATTCCCCCACTGCTACTGCTCCAATTATACTAAGGTTTATGGATGGATTGAACAATAGAATCCTCCATCATATGGTTTAGTTAATTGACTAACTCAATCCTTATTATTTACATATTGTCTTATACTACTCTCAAATTTTCTGACAATTGATTAAATCCTTTTTATTACTAACATCTGTTGACGGAAAAATTAAAAATACTAATCTATCCATCATTATTCTTCAAATTTTAACCCATGATTTACTGGAATCAGACATCTCTCAATTCATAATAGAGATGTATGGGTGCAATTGATAATAGGGAGTGGGTAGAAAAAGTGAATAGGAAATCCCGAATGCGTTTACTGTGCTTCAAATACATGCCTGCTCAAAAGAAACACTACAGCATCAACTTGAGAGGTTTTCCTTTCTCCGCTCTCCCTGCTTCTATAATCGGGTGCAAATGGGGAAGATTTTTGCTTATAAAGGGTCGTGTAACTGGTTTTTTATTTTGATTTACTTGCGTTCTCTGAAGCGGAATCTGATGGAAAAGTTTTAAGGAAAATTTTGGGGCTTTGTTCAGTGTAAGACAGTAAACTAGATTTCCTTGTTTGTGTTTCTCTTGTTCCGAACTCAAAAATGCTGCAAGGAATCACCAGCTGAAGCAGTAGATTGGTGATTTGGAGTTGGATTTAAATATGGGTTTTTTTATTTCAAGTTCTCTCTCAACCTTATACGAGTTGGGTTGCAGGCGTTGTCAAAATTCCTGTCGGCATTGTCAATGAAGAGAGGAAGCTTAGAAAACAAGGATAGACTTATCAAACCACACCGGTACACTGATGATACTGATGATGCAGAGACGACCATGAGAATGAGAGCGTAAGGGCTGCAAGGAGCGCGGGACAGAAAGATGCACCCGCACAATCGACTATCGAGCAGCAGCTACCACAACACACCATCACCTTCACCACCACAGTCGCCTCTCCGATCGTTGAGGTATAGGAGGGGGAAGAGCGGGAGGTTTACAGTAGGCCAGCAAACTCAGGTTGGAGACCCTAGCAATGGGGAAGATTTGTGCTTGTAAAGGGTCATGTAACTGGTTTTTTATTTTGATTGGAGACCCTAGCAAAGGGCCAACAACCTCGGACGGTAGAAGACGGTGAGGTTTCGAGATGAATGGCGATCTCCCAACTCGTAGGAGCAGCAGCTGCAACTCTGTTACGGATGGTAGAAGACGACGAGATTTTGAGCGGAACGGCGTTGAAGATGTAGATACCCCACTAATAGATGTTAGTGACTAGGTTTTGTAGAGAATAATGTTGGAGTCAAAGCTAGGGTTTGCCTCGAATAACAACGCTCTGGGTTGCGTGGTCTAATTTTCCGGCCTTTTATCGAAGTTAGACTCCGGCGATTTGCGCCCGACATAGAAAAGATCAATTAAGAGTTTTAAGGGTATTTTCGAATTTTTTGAAAAAAACCAGTCACGTGATGTCACATGTGACATCAATTAGCTAAATAATTGAAAAAAACCAGTCGAGCTCTTCACAAGTTACTTCAGCTTGGCTCGTGAAAAGCTCGGCTAGGCTCGGCTCGGTTTCAACTAAGCTTCAAGCTGAGCTCGAGCCCAATAAAGCTCGGTTCATGAGGCTCACGAGTTGAGCTTGAATATATATATATGTAATAAAAATATTATAATTTTTAATTTTTTAAATATCAAATAAAAAATATTTTTTATATATAATTTTTTTTTATTTTTATAAAATATTTTTTCTCAAATCGAGCTTGAGTCAAGCCAAGCTCGATCTTACGAGTTCTTGACTCAAGCCGAGCTCGGGCTCAAGGTTCTAGCTCAAACTGAGCTCGAGCCTTGTACTACTTTGGCAAGCCGAGCTCGAGCCTCATACTATTCGGCTAATATCGAGTGATCTTGATAATTGAAATATCCAACAATTAAGCTAAAGCCCACTCACTAGCCGTCCATTTATCTGGTACTCCCAATCCAAGGTTTACATGGGTGGCATTTAAATTATGATAAGCTTTTTTTCTTCTACCCCATCTTCTCTTTTTCTCTGTCCATGGTAGAGTTTGGTGTGTAGCCGTATAGGGATTGATAGAGATGAGAGGTACAACGTCATCAATTCCACCACCCACCGGCCACCACCACTAATTGTATATTTATTATGTAAATAAATTATTCTTTACCAAATATTGAAATGTTGAGTTCCAAATATTGAAATACACCCATCTATTCTTTACCAAAAAATAATAAATAATGAGAGAAAATGAAACAAAAATTAGAAGCCAAGGACCAAAACTTCACCTTTTTCAAACAGAAAAAATGACGAGCTGAGGAAGAACAGAACTACAGTCTACAGAAGGTCTGAAGTAAATTTCAAGTGTCGTTGTGCCATCGTGCCGGTCTGAAATGTCGAAGTCCGATTAGAAGCTAAAGTGGCGGTGACTGAGAAACTAAACTAAGGAGACGATGACTGAGAATCGGTGAGACGCAAAGACAGTGATGAAAAACTTTCTCAGAGAATGATAAAGTGATGAGTAGAACTTTAGAAGCTAAAGCCTCAAGCGGCGAAAGCAAAACAAAAGAGTAAAGACCAAAAGGGTTTGAGCTTAAGGGTTTTAGGTGTTAAAGGTAAAATTACTATTTTAGGCATACCTATAACTCTAAAACATATATATAATTGGTTCAGATCTAATCGGTTTAGGATAATCAAAACAGTCCCGAATCGATATTAATCGGGACACATAAAATAAAACCATAACCAATCCATCGGAATGAATCATAGAACTAGAACCGATAAATTCGGTTCAGACAGTTCAGGTCTATCGGGTAGACCCGACCCATTGACAGCCCTACCGTCACCGGAGATGATTCTGCAAGTCCCTCTCTCTTCTCTTCTCCTCCCTCCCCACCGACACACATCATGACGTGAACAATTAAGACGACTCTACCACCCAATCTCGCCGCTGTAACCCTCTCTGGTGCTGTATTTCAGCCACTTCTGTAACCCTCCCTCTCCGCTGCAACCCTCGCTGGTGCTGTATTCTGACCAACTCTGTAGCCCTCACCCCCGCAACTCTCGTATTGCGGTGAATTGCAGAAGTTCTTCCACAAGGCAACATTTATCTGAAAGAGTTTTTTTTTTTTTTTTCATTAAGAGTTTGTTTTATAAGTAAATCTTTGTTCGCTGACTTGCTTTAGTCATGATCTACTAAGCTATGGTTGTTCTAATGAATTTCTGGTTCTTGATCATCGTACATGTATGTTCTTTGTTCCAAATTCTTATATTCCTTTTTTTTGCATGTTGTATCATTACTGATGTATCCACATGGCAGAGTCCTTGCTCTGTTTAGAACACAGGAAAGGCATTTCTAACATGAAAAACGGTTCTTAATATTTAGGATAAATAGAGCTGAAAGAAGGTTGGAGATTTGCATAATCTTGATTGACCATCTAAACTGTCTATCAGATAGGGAACTCAAATGACTGGCCACATGTTCAATCACATGATGTACATCTCAACCTTGTGCCCCACTTTTGTGTTCTATTCAAGCCTTCAATGTTTGAATTTTCAATGTAATATAAATGGGAACATGGTAAGGCATTTTAACCTGAACTTTTTGCACTAAAATCCACCACCTGTTTCTGTATGGTTCTTTACAAGTTTGGATTAGGTTTTTTGATGAATTACAAGTTTGGATTAGTTCACCAAATAACTTGGCTAACAAATCAATTGTGATATATGATTGATGAAAAAGTACCCAAATACCAAATCACCTCCAAACATAAAATCATAATAACAAAAAAAAAAATAATAATAAGTCTACAACAGATTCATAGATGGCTCATGAAGTACTCATTTTGTCGAATTTCCTCTTAAAGCCATTATGGAGTCGTTAGCAAAGCAAGCAATTGACACTGAGGATGTCCTTAGGCTTTTGTTTGAAACATTCCACCATCAGGGTGAGGGAGAGGTTATGAATAGAAAGGTATACAAAAATGTGACTATCATTGTATTGGAATGTTAAATCTTCAGATTGGCAGCAAACGTCTACTGCACCAACTGTTAATGAACATGTCATGTCAGCATAATTTAAAAAAGGGTTTCTAGCAACTTTTTGTCGTGAATATCAATAAAAAATAATATTTTTATAAAATAGTTAAAATAAGATAATTCTTTTGAAAAAATATGGTGGCACTGTTCATCGTCTTCCTCTGCCTTCCTTTGTATTAATGCCAGCCATTTCAACGGATCAACGGGTCCCCACATTCCATACCGCGTGCTAGAGGCTCCAGAAGTTATCTCTCTGGGTTTGCAAACCCAGCACCTAGGCATTACCTGCAACCCTCCAGAAGTTCTCTCTCTGGGTTGGCAAGGTTGCTTAAAATAAAAGGTTTTTGAACTTTGAAGTTCGAAGAAGAAAACGGCCATTGACTAACGTAACGATCGTTTCTGCACAGTGTTATAGGTCAGCTGCAGACCCATTTTTTACTATTTAGTATTAATTTATTTTTATTTAGTGGTGCTTTTATAGTTCTGATTTGAGTACAGAACCCTACGTCTGTCAAGGAGAGAGGAGAGATAAAACGAAAGAAAACAACAGAGAAAGATCCACGGATCTGAAATCATCTCTCTCTGCCTCTCTCTCCCACTGTTTTCTTACGGTTACGGGGAGTAATTTATTTGGGTATCTGAAATCAACTCTCTCTGCAAACCCAAGAGATAACTTCTGGAGGGTTGCAGGGAATGCCTAGGTGCTGGGTTTGTAAACCCAGAGAGATAACTTCTGGAGCCTCCCCGGGGTGGTCTGTCGGGATTCGTTGACCCGTTGAAATAGCCGGCATGAATACAAAGGAAGGCAGAGGAAGATGATGAACAGTGCCACTGCCCTTTTTGATATTTTTCCAAAAAATGTTATTTTATATTAGTTATTTTATAAAAACATTGCTTTTTATTGATATTTGGGGCAAAAAGTTGCCCTTATCTACTAGAAACCCTTTAAAGAAAGCCTGCTGTGAGTGAATCTTAACACTAGTAATGTTAGATTTATGTCGAAATACAGAATGCAAGGGAAAGCGTTGCAGCGGTGAGGGAGGGCTACAGAAGTGGCCGAAATACAGAACCAAAGAGGGTTGCAACAGAAAGGTTGGGTTGCAGAGTCATCTCGACTGCAGGTACGGATCGCGTCACGATGCGTGTCAGTTGGGAAGGAGAAGAAGAAAAGAGAGATGGACTTGCAGCATCATCTTCAATGACAGTGAATGATATTCACGTCCAAGGGTGAAGGGGCAGTGGGTGGAGAGAGGGAGGGGAAGAGAATACTCAGCGTGAACTATGAAATGAAAGGAGATGTACGCTTGGGTTAAACAAATTTGATAAAAATTCGCATCCACACTACCGTTAGCATCTCAAGTCCATTAAGGCTGCTTTCTTTGCAATGCAAATGCAGATATGTACCCTACATATTTACCCATTTTTCTCATCCCGTTTGTTTGAAATCTGCTATTCCAACTATCTTATGCTCCAATGACTCAACTTTGGTCAAAAAGTTAATTATCAAATGTATACAAATTTGTATCCCAAAAATAGGTACAGTAATGCTCTCTTTTTAGAGTACAAAATGTTAGAAAATGCAATTTTACTTTGATAATCATTACTTTTTTACGTTTCAAACAAACGCTTGTAAACACGAACCAGGGTGCATTAATACCCCGGTTCAGTGTTTGTATTGCAAACAAACGCAGCCTTAGGCTCAGTTTGGAAGAGTACAAATGCAAATATGTAGAGGGTAAACCCTTATATTTTGTACACATTTGCACTGTACATATTTTGTATTTGCACTCTTTCCAAACTGAACCTAAACCTTATAATTTGTACAAATACAAATATGTAGAATGCAAAACCTTATATTTTGTATTATTTTGTCTGTATTTATACAATACATATTTGTATTTATTCTCCTTCCAAACTAAGCCTTAATTTCAATTTTCAAAATGAGAGGGAGAGTGTGATGTGTTCCAATATAATTGGACGGGACAGAATTTTCTATCCCTAGGGCTTAGGGGACAGACGATGTGAACTCCACCCCTACGGCTTACTTCGGGTCCATTGCCGTTGGTGGCTATGATCCTAGAAGGGAATTAGACCACTAATTAGTGATATATCTTCTCTTCTAAATTTGTTGTTCTACTTACAGTTCTCAATTCACAAAAGCCTTAAATGGTTCTATGGTGGAACTAAGTTTGTGTGTGGGGCTCTGGATTCAGATGCCGGTAAGTAGGAAGGCCAGAAATGAAGACCGGAGATAGCATATCCTGCTTGTTACAAGGGATAACTGCTCAAGTATTTTGCCGTTCCCAATCCTGTCCAGAATAAGATTTGATGTTTTGTGATTGTCCGAAAGATTAAAATAGGAGGGATTAATTTATTTGTTTTGCAAGATGAGGTTAGGCCCTGAATAAACACAGCTATTTATACAATTCAATAGTGGTTGAAACTTGAGTGTTAAATCACTGCCAATTTCCAATCGAATAGTGGTTGGAGATAAGTCTTTAAAATAAGAAATGCCAAATGCAGCCTAGTTTCATATGTCTGGCGTTAGTCTCAATTAGTCCAATTTCGGGAATGCAAGCTTTATATGCAATTTTATAACTCATTTGCAAAGAATTCTGATCCGTTCAATTGATGCAAATTTGCAAATTGCTGCGTGGCCTGGGGTTAAAATTATTTGACTTGGAAACAATTCACAGAATAACACTCAACAATTGTAGCATAATCTAACCTTGAGACGCTCAGACCAAGTGATGGTCACGATGAAAAGGGCTTTGACACCTTAGGAATCAGGGTCTTAGTTTATGTTGGGCGCTCTAGTACCAAGTTGTGGATCTCGAAAGTGAAAAATGTCTGTCCAAGCTACTGAACCTCAGTGATCAAACGACGCTTCAGCTGCTATGCAGAACTCTCTGATTCTCTGTAATGATTGGCGCTTACCCCTCTCATCTCGGGTTTTTTTTATCTCAGTAATGTTAAAATCAAGGTTCAAAATATGACACGTACCAGCTGATAAGTATCATTCCGAGACCCCTCTGATAAACCCTTACAGTGCGTGTATTGGAAGTCTGACCGCTTCAGGAGATAGAAGAGACCTAAACTAGCCCCCTGAACCGGTTGCAAAAAAAAAAAAACAAAAACACAATAAAAAAGTGTATCAATATGCCCCTACCAGCATATCAGGTGTATCGATAATTTTGAACCTTGGTTAAAATTACATGCATGGTTTGTGGGGTTGGAACATTCTGGCTCGACTGGACTGGGACTAGGATTAGAAACCCCAATTGAAGTAGATTGGGCTGGGACTGGGGTTGGAACATTCTGGCTCAAAAGACCGAAAATTGGTCTTTTTCCGTTTGGTAACCAAAAACTGGAAAGATAAAAAACGTGTGCACAATTAAGAGCCGAAAAGATTGAAAATGCCAAATTTCAGAAGTCTTTCTACATGATAAATAGCCTCTAAAACGCATTTTTAAAAGCCCAATAGAACGAGCCACTTACCAGTCTTTATCTTTAAAGACAAGATCCCAAAAGCTTAATGTCTAATGGATCTGGGCTGTTGGAAGATTTTTTTATAGACTTGCCAAACGACGGGAGAAAGCATGCAAGAGAAATTGAAAAAGTTAAGTTTGCCCACTATAAAAATTTCAGAATGTGTTAAGAGCCTCGCCATTTAATTCAGCACAAGAGAGAGATGAAAAGGATCACAGTCCAATGTTTTGTCAACATGTGAATTATCAGGTTTAGTTTGTAAACAAAGATTTAAAAGGGCTTTTATCCAATGTTGTTCGTTGGATACAAACCTAACCTTGGTATTTTCTTGAACAAAGTGGCCATGTTCTCATGTTTGTTCAGCGGGCATTTTTACCATCGGACTACGCAATGGTTCCTTCCTTTTATACATAGGGTGATAAATGAAGCAATATATACATAAAAACAAATAAAAAGGGGGAAATTGTGTTGCTTCTTGTTGTAACTTTGTATATAAATTTACTTACACAGCGGGGTAGCTGAGGTGATTATTTGATTCCACCCTCAGGACCGCTCTCCGTAAGCTCCACTCATGACAACATTCGAGTGCAAGACGAAGTGCAGTTCCAAGTCCTAGGACAACAAGCACACCTGCACAGGTTCATCCCTCCAAATCAGGACAAGAGGCAAGTTAGTGAGAGGTGTTAGGTTGGTGCACTAGGATTCAATTGTGCAAGCATGTAATAGGCCAGTGGGATTTGCCATTGAGGACAGATTTCAAGTCCAAGTCTGTGGCATCAAGTTGGATAGTTGTCAAACTAAGCAAACTAAGCCTCTAAATAATATGTGAAGGATGGAGAGATTACCTATAATAATGTTCACAGGAAGTGCAGAGACACCAAGTGAAATGGATATCAGCACATCCAATAAAAGCCCACCAATTAGGATTGAGAATGCCACCCAAAGCGGACTGAACCACTATAAAGTATACCCAAAAGAAACAGGCAAATATTGATTAGGAAACTGTAAGGAAATTGGCAATAAACAAGAAATAGTGAATATTTTGATGATGTGTACGACAGTCATGATAAAATACAGTAACTTCACCGCAAAACTGCATACCCTTTCACGTTCTTGTGCAATATTAGATCCTCCAAAGGCTGGGTCAACCCTCCAAATCCAATAATTTGTCTGTTTCAAGAAAAATAATGTATACATTGAAGCACGTCAGATGTTAATAACTACTAAATTTTAAAATTTAAATTTAAATTTAAGTTTCTTGGATGGATTGATTCATGTTAATAATTGCAGGTGTTGGTTAGGAATGGATCTCTTTGTTAGGAAAATTTGTAGGGAAAAGCCATGGTGATCCCAAAGATCCCCTATCAATACACATGACACATTTTATGCCAAGTTATCAGAGGTCCACCACTAGATCAATAAATATTTGGAGCTCTGGAAGAAACACCATCTTCAATCTTTTACTCTAAAAGTAATCTGACAATTAAATGCACCTACACTTGACTGGGGCTCTGGGCGTGGCACATTTGCTGCTACTTGCCTGCATAAAAAAGTTCAAGAACCTATTATTACGTTGTTCAAGATTGGGTAAGATTGAAATACATGCCAGTACAGTGGACAACTTACTGGCATATCTCACATTTATTTGAACCTCTAGTGCGAAACCAAGTATCAATACATGATCGATGTGCATTTGCTAGCCCACCTCGACACTGGCATCCAAGATCTATAAGAGGTTCTTCTGTTTGCTGCTGACAAACTCTGTTAATTAACATAAACAAGAAGCATTATACTTCTTGATGGCAGAATAGCAGAGAAGGAAGAGAAAATTACATATGACATTTCTAAGACACTACCATAACAATACAATGGAAACATTTATAAGTATTTCGAACTGTCATTAACAAAGGGTGCAATATGACAAATGTCAATTAATTGACTGAAATTATTTCAAGGAACAATTGAGAACAAATCCCTGCAGACTGCACATTATGACTTGCAAACCACCTAGTCAAACAGATTTATTTCAACTTTGTCAAGCCAAACTATGTGAACAAAACAAACTTTGCAAGTAGATGGGATGAAAAAAATAAAAAATATAATCATCTATTCAGTTTAATATCTTCTCGCATGTTAACGGATTTCTAATTTTGTCCTATGAATGATTCATCAAAACACACAAAGGGGCTGTTTGATAATGACTTTAGTTACTGACCTGAGCAGACTTATTGCTTTACCTTTTAGTGGATAAAATCATTAAATAATCAAATATTCAAAGGTACATTAATCTACCCAAGTTCAGCTTAAGCCATTGAAGAGCCCACAACCTCCTTAAAACTTTATTCACTAAAAGACAAAGCAATGAACTTTTCAGTTTAGCCACTTGAGCTATTATCAAACAGCCACTAAGCAGCTACTTGAAAAGAAACACACCATAATGGCATAATGGTATAATATACTTTGTTATCTATAACTGCCACAGTGCCACCACAGCTAGTGAAGTCTTTAGTCTCAAGTATATAACACAAACAAATGAAAAACTAAAGTGAAGCAAAGTCCTCAAACATCAACCAAGTAAATGGATTACTGACTTTCAAAATCACATGACTTAAATCTACCGAGTTTGAGGCATAGTATGTGCTAAATATGATATTATAAGAACAACGGAATACCTGCATTGCTCGTGCGAACTTTCGTTTCTTGACAAGCAACCTTTCTTAGGAGTAACCATATCAGTAATTTCATCCCTGTTGGTGCCCCTGGTCACTGTAACACTCCCCTTAAGCTCTGAAGTCACTGACACTTGAGACTGTGACTCCCCCTTCGAGATCACAAGGGCGAGCACCGTCCCAGTGCCTTCTTGGGCAGATTGCCGTAACGAACACTGGGTTCCATTTTCCTCCTCCCGAGGCTCACTCTCCATGTTCCCTTGTTTCTCGAGGTCATATTGATCAACACTATGACCGCCCACTGCGATGCCATCTCTATCGGATCCATCATTCTGCATTTGGTTATATACCGTATTGCCACTATCTCTTTAGTTAGTTCTCCAAGTCACCAAGACCGTGACTGTAAATTGAAAAAATAAAATAAAATTTCCAGATTCAGGAATTCCCAAACCCTAGAAACAGAACTTTTCTACATTCATAAAAAACAGCAATAAATAAGACCGAATTATGGTTCAATCAAATCGAACTAACACTTATTCTTGATTTGAAACAGACAATCTACAAAGAAATTGTAGAAAAAACCAGCAACTAGTAGCCAATCAAGTACGCAAAGGATTTCAGTAACTATCAAAGCATGAACTAGAAAAACCACAACATCTACTGAAACGAAATCCAAGTCCACAATCCGTGCCCCTCCAAAATAATCAAGACATAGGGCAGAACAATAGTGGAAAGTAGTAAAATTTATATCCAATTGCTACCGACCTGAAATACTAGAAAGCAGAGAAAGACAAGGGTCATAGAAAACAAGAATTAAAGCACCAGAAAATAAAAGAAAAAGTTGGAAAAATCTTAAGAACAGAGTGAAGGTCGCACCTGGAAACGATGGGCTCTCAGGATAAGAAATCGTGGCGGGAGAAACTCGATCGGTAAAAAGAACAGTCTAGGACCTGTAGTCTCTTGTTTTGCCGGGAATAGAAGAAATAAGTCCGGGAATTGTAAGTGTAACGCGCACCGTCTAGAATTGTAAATGTTTAGAGCAATGCTAGCGTCACTGATTCCGTGGCCACACAACCAATTAAATCACAAACCCCAAACCACAAAATACTAATAAATTAAATACAATACCCCTCAGACGTGACACGTGCCCCTCGAAACACCAGATAGAGGGTGTAGGTTACACCGGATATGTGTCTCGTTTGGTTTGTGGGTAGTTTTTTTTTTTTCACGCCTTGTGGGTAGGGTTGTTGTGGGTAAGAGAGATCCCAATAGCAGTGGTTGGTAGTCCAGTGAGCCCAGATTTTTTACCCACATAACATCACAGTCACACATAAGGAACATCTCCCTTTTACATGCCGCGTTTGTGGGTAGGAACATCTTCTTTTATATGTAGTGTCTTAAGGGTAGGCATAGATAGTTGTGGGTAAGAGATCCGACAGATGTTATAGTTAGGGGTGTAAATGGATTAAATTCGAATTGAATTAGGTAATATCTAAATTTAAATCCGATTAGAAAATTCGATATCTGAATTTGATTCAATATCCAATGGATATTGAAAATTAATATTCAAAATTGAATCTGATTAAGTATTCGAATATTTGATTTGATTTGAATTCGACCAGTTAACTATTTTAGATAATTAATAAATATATAAAATAAATACTTTATTTATATAAAACATTTAAATATTATATATAATTATATATAAGAATTAAAATAATCAGCCGAAGATGTTATTGCTTCACAAGTGTATATTAAGAACACCTCCCACACATAATGTTATCATTTATGGGAAGATATTCCTAATGCATGGCTGGGATGCACTGTGAGGATGGTGTGAGGAACAGATCTGAACTAGTTGTGACTACTTACTGCTGTTGGCGTTTTAGATTTAAGCATTGTCCAGCATTTTCATTGGCTATGTTTGGAGCCATGCCGTTTTTCTGGATCATGCTTGATGTTTGATTAAACATTTTTTGGAAAAGCAATTTTTCATACCACACCTTAAAAAAAAATAAAAAACTCAGGAAACCGCATTGGTTTCAAACATAAGTTGCGTTTGTTCATTTAATAGAAGGGGAGAAAAAGGTAATTTGCCACTTTGCATTGTTGGGCTATAAATGGGCCGAGCTAGAGGTATAACTAGTCAGATAGCTTTTTTTTTGTTAATGTCAGATATTCTGAGAAGTGAGAAGGGAGCGGGGCTGAACCACTAAGCTAGTTCCAAGTTTCTACAAGGTAGAAATGTCATGTATGGCTGTTGGGTTCCTGGCCTGGCATAGTCCGCACTCCAGGCCTGATATTTCCGGGCTAAGTTCTGGGTTGGGCACCTAGGACTAGGAGTAGGTATGCACCCTGCGCCCATATAAATCAATAAAATTACATTTAAAAAATAGAAAAATTTATGATGTGGAAAAGATATAGTATAGAGAGAGTTTTGACCAATCAAAATTCACCCATGAATTTTGATAAATAACACTTAATTGGCTACTTTATGAATTTTTAAATGGGTGATGAAGGAAATTCTTCGTTATAGTTAAAAAATAGAAAAAAATAATAATAATTCTGTAACTAATTCCCAAATGAAATCAGAAGATTAAAAAGAATATCTGATTAATCTGATTTATGATAAAAGGAGAAACCATTGTTTCAAAATTTAATTTATCACAAGTACGACAAATAGTGGTTTAAGCCTTGTCAGCCTTGAGCGGCAGGCCATTCAACCTGCAATATTACTAGTTAACTACTGAAAACGATAACTAAACTAATTTGACATCCGCATCTCTCATTCTCGCGCCAGCAAAACAGCTAAGTCCATCGGTATTATTACAATTTGATACCGACTCAGCACATTATTGGATGCTTCCTACCTTGATATGGATTGGAATTTCCTATACTCCGACTCCCTGGATTTATTTAACCCATTTCAGGCATGCAAATATGCAATGCAACGACGAACGTTGCACCCTCTCAAGTCTCAAGTCTTAGTCTGAACTGAAAGTTGTTCCAAGTGAGAATGGCTGAATTCTCTATACAGGAATCAAAATCAGAATGGAACTGTTTGGTTAGAGTCGTTAGACAGAATCAGAATCTCACTCTCATTCTTACTGGAATGGTATTCTTCCATTTGAATGAAATCCCATTCCAGTTTATTCCAATTTCGACTCCGATTTTTGTCTGAATCAAATGATAATAAACCATTCCGATTTCAATTCTGATTCATTTGCAATGTCAAGACTCTTTGTTGACCACTGGCTTTTACCTCGGCCCTCCTCCCCAGCGTACATATTTTTATATATTCTTCTACAGTTTCAAACTGAAACTACCCTACTGTGCAATCTTGTTTGGCCGTGGCACGTAATTCGCTTCTTAACACCAGACAAAAGTAGAAGATTTCTCAACCTTTACATATTTTTCTTTTTTCCTTCATGCTCTTTGTTAACGTCTTTACAAAGGAAGAAATAAAAAAAGAAGGGTCACCGTCATTCACCCAGCGGAAAATTAGCAGATTGGGTGAAAGCAAGGCATCCTTGTTGGTGAGAAAACCACGGTGAGCCGTGCATGATCCGACAAGGAGTAGTTCTCGGGCCACATTCCTTTCTCTACTTCAGGAGGGAAAAGAACCGCATTCTTCACATTGAAACCAAAGGTTTGCTCTCCTGTTCCCTTCAAAACATTCTCTCTTGCCTCGTACAGATTTTCCTGTGTCTGCTCCGACCAACATGGATCCCAAATTCGCTGCTGCAATGCAATTCCATTATCAATTCATATATCAACACTTTTGAAATAATATTTGTACAAAAAGACTTCCTATTCAGTGACTGTTATGATCAACAGCTTGCAATGCACCATGTTATATGGCTTTCCAGTTTCCACATGCAAGTTCAGGGTCTACCAATACACATAATATGAACCAATGATAGAACACAGCCAACCCAGAAAATGCTTTGCCAACATTAAAAAAAAACCAGACTTCAGGACTACTGGTGATGGAACATGCTAGAACATTTGACACTTGCTACCAGCCATATCAGGCCAAGAACTTGGTACTGAGATTTCCATTTTGAGTAGGATTGGACTGAAAACCATTTTGTTACCAGCCAATCTTGAGACTCGAGTGACCAGCCACTCTTGGGACCTGGCATGGCACTCTTATAATGCTCTGATCTTAGGTCAACAAAAGATTGTTGGCATTTAGGCTTTAGCACTCCCAGATAATGTGCCCTAAGCAAAAGGACAATATGGTCCCAACAATTTTACTTTTGAGGTCTTCTTTATTTACCATATTTTAATATATCTAATTTTTCTTGATATTTATTTACAGCTGTGTTTCTATGCCTTTGATCATGCCAGACATCTGTTGCCATCCGAATACTTGGCAGATCACCAAGGTAACACTGTAGAAAAGGCATCTTTCAATTTTAAACTTCAACAAAGTCTTGGAACAAAAAAAAAAAAAATTACCTGAAATTCTTCATAATCAACAACACCATTTCCATCTATATCTGCCTGGATCCACAGGTCCTTTGTTTCTTGCACACTCAGTCCATGGGAATAGCCAGTTAAACCTAGCTGTTACAACTACGCATTAGTTAGTAAGTCTATATCTTCTTGGTAAAATTTGAGTCTGTTAATCTGGCTTCAATGGATATACCATACCTGTTGTAGTGTGTCATAAAAGCCTGGGTACGTAATATAATCACCCTTATTATCAGCCTTTAAAAAGGCAAATGCATCATTCTCTGTAAGAGAAGCTTTACAAAGTTGATACTGAAACCACAATATAGGAGGAATAAAAAAAAGAAAATCAATACAACGTTCATGAAAGCATGGTAGTAACGCCGGAATGCTTCAAATACTGTTGGTAAAACCAATAAAGGGATGGGCTTAAAGTAATGGAGGATATAAAACAGTATATATGCAAGAAATTTAAATGGAGAATATAAAACAGTATATATGTAAGTATGTACAAAGGTAAGATTATAGCTCTCTGCCTCTATATACTTGTATTTAATTGTTTGAAAAAGCAACCACCTCTGAACATTTATTCATTTTTTTATTTTGGTTGATTGGGGGATTATACCTTTTAAAGAGTTGTTTTTTTATGAGATCCATGAACCTCTAAATTCATAGGGTATCAATACTGAGCAATAACATGCGTTTTAAAAAGTGGGAAACATGACCAAAAGCAAAAAGGGACTTCTAGAGCTTGGGGCACAAAGTCCAAGGTGAGGCTACACCTAAACAAAGTGAGGCACCACTTTTGAAAAATAAAAAATAAACAAAATACAAAAAGAGGGGTACACAAGAGGGTGAACAAGGAGAAAAAGAAAGAAAAACAGGGATCAGACCCCTGAGAATTACACGGGGAATCTTATCACAGTACATTCTAAAATAAATGAAATATTTCAAAAATCATTCTAGAGAAGGATGGGCAAAATGGAGTGTATCCGAAGTCTTATGTGATAGGCGAGAATAGATCTTTGGATAAAAAAGAAAATTCTATAAAACAATTGTAAGGCCATCTATATTGTATGGAGCATAGTGTTGAGCAGTTAAGAAACTACATGCCCAAAAAACGAGTGTGGAAAAAATGCAAATGCTTAGATGGATGAGTAGTAAAACCAGAAAGGATGGGGTTAGGAATGAAGTCATACAAGAACCTGGGAGTAGCTCTTGTAGGTGATAAAATGAGAAAGTAGATTGAGATGGTTTGGTCAGGTACATAGAAGACCATCTAGAGCACCTGTAATAAAAAAGTGATCTGCTACAAGTTGAAGTTGCTAGAGGAGCTAGGGGCAGACTGTAAAGGACTTGGATGGAAGTAATAAGAAATTATTTAAGCGCCCATAATTTAACAATGGATGTGACAGTGAACAGAATGGAATGGCGAAACAGAATTTATGCAGACAACCCCGTATACTTGGGACAAGGCTTAGATTAGGATGGTGATGATTATAGCCTTGTAGGTTGAAATCCTACATAGACTAAATTTTTTAAACTCTAAACATCACAACTCCAACCTATGATACATTATATTACCTATTCAAGCATCGATTTTAAGACTAGTTTATTTTTTTTATCAATAATTTTAAGACTAGTTTATCAAAACACAATAGCAAGCAAGGTGAGATACTCCTAGGTTCAGGTGAGGCATCCCACAAAATGAGACTTGCCTTTGAACTAGTTACTAGGCAGACCTAAAAGGCTAAAAGACTAGCAACGACCTTGCTCAATATGGTGCTCATAGGGAATTCATCTGTATATTGACTACTGTGTGGATTATTGAAATAGTTTGTATGCTCAATATCACTTGAATCGTCTCTATGCACTTATGCTTTTTCCATAAAATTTCTCTGGTTTGGCAATGCTTGGTGTATATCGACAGATAAGGAAGACAATCATCACTTGAACACAGTAATAAGCTTGACAACAAAATGCATAAACTGCATTTTATGTACCTTATTCTCTTCCCCCCCCCCCTAGAGTTGCAAATCCTTGATTTTTGGATCCTCAGATTTTACAACAAAGATAGACATGTGGAAAAAGGTATGGTAGCTAATAAAAAAACAATTGTTAGGGGGTCACATAAGACATGTGGAAGGGGCAGAAGAGGAAGGAGAGGAAGAGGTTAAATGTTTTTTGTAGTTTTTCTTAGTTTTGGCCTTTCTATCCTAGCTCAGGTGTAGACCTGTTCACGGGCCAGGCCTTGGCCCAACTTTACACTGTCTCAGGCTCGGGCTTCGAGCCGGGCCCATTAGAATTTTGACAAAAGCCAAGCCCGAGCCCGGCCCATGAACAGGTCTACTCAGATGGGGTGGTTTGTTGTTTTGTAGTGCTTTGCCTTGAGGTTTTGGTCCCGTTGGGTTGGTTTTGGCCTTTTTAGGCTTGGGCATTTTGTTGGTCTTCCCATCTTCTATGCAAGGCCTGTATCGATTTTGGCCTCTTTCCTTTTGTATACTTCTTGTATGCTGCTTTTCTTCTAAATTCTAATAAATTATACCTTACCTATTTCAAAAATAAATAAAAACCAATTGTTTGCATTTTGATATGTTTCTATGTGTCTATTAATGCACTCATATGCACATGGAACTATGGGCTCATGAACCTGGTCTTCTTATCAAGTCCCACAAACATAACCAAAAACAAAAATCAATCTTTTTCATAAAAATATGTTTCAAGAAACAGCAATTTTCAGGTTTTTTTCTTGATATAGAAAAGTTCAGTATTAGTCATCAAATATATTACATGCCAGTTTTAAATGGTTACAATATTAATAAGCATTCAAGAAACACGGAGATAGTGAATACATGATAAGAATATGCATATAACCAAAATAAATTGCTTACCTTGATGATGCCAAGCACTGCTTCACTCCAACTTGTCTTTAATGGTTTTCGATGTGTATTAGGATTAAGAAGCCATATAAAATCTACACCACAGATGTTCCCTCGATGATTGCGGTGGCTAACCCACTGCAGCAAAAAATAGAGACATGAGCATGCATAATTAATATCCAGTGGCACAATATGTCTGTAAAGTTCTGCAGTAACATCTTCAATGCAAAGCCAAAAATAATGACCTTATGCGCATCTGCATCACTGTCTGTATACTGATGAGCAGTATCATATGATGATACAAAGCCCTGGGACCTAAGGAACTTGTAGACATGCCCTCGCTTGCTTCCATTCCAGTCACTGCAAAAATTAATAAGCAAAAACAGGAGAGAATAAGAAAACCAGTGTTGCAAGATATGCCTTAGAGATGTCAAGTGGGAGGTAGTTGAACACTCACCCACACAATATGATGGGCATGGAGATAAGGTTGTTTTCTTTCTGATATGATTCCACATATTGCAGAATTTTGTAGACCTATTCCAAGAGCATGCAGCATACTGATCTAAGAAACAGTTGATGGTATAGAGAGTACGAAAGAGAATTGAGCACCAAGAAAATTATGTAAATGTGAAATACCTGATTCAGTCGTGCAATAGACAGGCTAGAATCATGAGGAAATAGCAAATGGGTATTCACAATTAGAATTTCTTGCTGAATATCGCTGTTCCAACTTTGTGAAAAGGGAATAACAGATTTAACATGTAACAACTGAGCAACACGATCTCCAAAGTCATTAAAGAGCAATTCTCGATAGTTTAGAACCCTAAAGTAGTCCATATGTACAGCAGTTAGTAGACCTACATAAAACAGATAAAGAACAATTAATAATACTCACAAGAGGTTGACTAAGTACTAAAGCCAACTTTATATATCCATAGAATGGACAAATTCTTTTCCAACTGAAATATTTTAGCTAACGTTTCTACCCCTGTTACAGAAAAAAAACTTTGTTTCCACTCTTACTTAGTTTTGATAAATTTGTCAAGGAAAACATAATTTTCATTGTAAAGGGGCAAAAATATAACTCAGATAGCCTAGAAAAAAAATTCCATCCATTTTACATTGAAGCAAGTGGAGCCTAAATGGTAATAGAATCCTCTTCAGTTAATTTTTCAAATTAAATCAACATATTACCAGCCTACAAGTCATGGTAGACCTCCTAAAACTATAGTAAATCTCTAATCTCTCTATGAGTTTAATTGGTACATACACGTGCAATGCCGCCACCACTGCTTTCTTTCCTGAAAGAAAAGACCAAGTGACTTGAGCCTGAAATAAGCTCACAAACCATTGAAAATTTCTGTCATGGAAAACAGTTGAATGTTTCTTCCCTCGTCATCAATGGAATACAGATAACCAATTGAGCAAGAAACTACCAACTAGGAACATGGGAAGACTACTTCAATTGGGATTGCACTTCTAATAGATTTCTCAAGGATAGTGAAATTGGTCTGAAACAATTGAAATACATACCCCCCCAACACACACACACCCACGGCAAAGCGCAAGACCTTTCCAAATTTCAGTGCAATAAGTAAAACAAGTTTTAATTGACTAAAAGGAAAAGGTGCTATATCTAAAACAAATCCTCAAAATTCTATTCTGGAAAAAAATCAAATTCAAAAATGGAATGGAAAGATGAACAGAAATAGAACTGATGGAAAAGGCATAAAAATTAAAAAGATGATCCAAGTATCTATAAAAAGAGAAGGAAATAGAAAGCGCAAGGGGTAATGGCATACCATCTCCGCGATTGTTTGTCCGAGCAAGCTTAAAATTGATATAACCAGCATCACCAAGACTCTTCTCATACATATTGACGAGTTCTTCGTTTCCAACCCAGAACTCCTACGGTGCAGACCAAATCCCAGAACCAAAAGTTGAGCATATTTCACGAAAAAGAGTTGAAATAACAGGAAAAAAAATAAAAAACTAAAAGGACACGCGAACCCAGTTGCTAACCTGAAGACAGATAATGGAAGATCTCTCGTACAACAACCAATCCAATATACTCTGGTTTCTGCTAAGCCAGTATGCCCGGTACTCGCTTTCACGACTGCTCTGATTCTGTGGGTTTTTTTTTTCAAAAAATAATATTAAAATCGAGTCAAAAGTCACAAATTGTGAAGAAATTATAGACTTCTATCTGTTCCTATTCTACAGCTTTCCTTTAAATAAGATATAGAAATTTTAGTGTACCTCCTTGTCGAGTCTTTTGTAGATAGGAGCCAGGATATTGAAAGTGGTGCAGGAGATGCAGGGTTCAGTCATGGACGCATAGCTACCGGTTCTTGAAATCCTTCCATTAAGTTTACTGTCGTGTCCAGTCGAACTCTTCACAAAATTTGAACCAAGTACCTGATTTTTTTAACCACAAAAAAAAGGGTAAGAAGAGCGAACGAACGTCAGAAAGAGGGAGAAGGAAAAATCCTCCATTGTTCTGAAATCCAAAAAAATGAAGTAAAGAGATAAGTACGAAGATGAAGAAAAAAAAAATCAGAGGGGTTGCAAATAGGAATTGGAAAAAATAAGTAACGAACAAAGAAGTAAACATCACGATTCGGGGTACAGATGAGAAAACGAACGAGGAAGGGCAAGAAGCTCTGGAGATGAAGTCATTAATAAATGAAGAGAACAATGGGCATTCATGAAAACCTGAGGAAATGAGTAAAATGTTGTAGATTCTGGTAGACAAGACGAAGCAGAAGAAGAGGAATAAAGGTGAAGAATGATGGTAATGAGCGAGAAGGAAGGGGAATCATTTACCATCTCAGTGCTTTTGTTATTGCCGTTGTTGCGGTTGCCGTTGTAGTTATTGATGGGAACGCAAGAGAAGGAAGAAAGGATTCAGATTTCAGAGGGGAGAAATTGCAAATTGATGGGCTCTGGAAGTTTGAGATTTTTCGGATATATATACGCAATAAGAAAGGGGGATTAAAATTTAAAAGCGAGTTATTATTGATGAAAAGAGGGACGGGCATTTAACTAAACAGCCAATGGTTTAGTTTTTGCTGCTGTTGTTTCTGAGACTGTATCTGTTCAAGAGATTTTGATATTTGAGAAGGAAAGAGAGAGAGAGAGAGAGAGGCGTTTGCGCTGTTTGTTTATTGGTGCTTTGTTAATTTATTGAAACGACGGTGACGACGGCGACGATAAATGAGGGGGAATGGAAAGTGTGGGGTAGCGTGTGCTACGTCAAGGTTTACGCCGTCTCTTGCCTGTTTCCCAAGGAGTTCTCTTTTGCTACGGCATGGCCTTAGCGTAGGGCTAAAACCAAAAATCATGGCCTTCGATTGTTATTTTCGATGTATTGCTGTGGCTCCACTACAACGTCACCGGGCCCCTAGCAACTATATTTATTTTTGGGTAAATTTTATATTAGTATATTGTATTTTGGGTTAATTTCAATTTAGTATTTGAATTTTTAAAAATTATTAATTTATTACCTATGGTTAAGGGTTGCAACGAGTTGAGTTTTTTAAGAGTTGTTCCAGTTCAGTTCGGTTCGGTTTCAATTGAGATCGAGTTTGAGTTTAAGCCTAATTCACTGGCTTGATTATGAAATAAGCCGAGCTCGAGCCTATTAAAGCTCGGTTCATGAGGCTCGCGAGTCAGATATATATATATATATATATATATATATATATATATATATATATTATAGAAAATAATATATATAATAAAAATATTATAATTATTAATTATTATATCAAATATTTATATATATAATTTTTTATTTTTATAAAATATTTTCATTCAAAATCGAACTCGAGCTTATGAATTTTTTACTTGAGCCTTGTAGAATAGTCTCAAGCCGAGCTCAAGCTCGAGCCTTGTAGAATAGTCTCGAGCCGAGCTCGAGCCTCATACTATTCGGCTCGGCTCGAATCCACCCCCACCTATAGTGTTGATTAAAATTGGGCACATGGATGAAGATGAAAAGTTGTTGGAATAGAGTGTTGCCTCGGCTCGAGACCACTTCTGTTAAGAGAGATCTTGGCTCGAAGTGTCACTTCGACTTGGCACCATAGCTGCTAAGAGAGGTATGTAACCAAAGAAAGACGTTAAAGGCCCCAAGTGATATTCCAAGGGAAGAGAAGGTGAGCCAAGGAACTTAGTGAGATGAGGTGAGAGCTCTTATGGAGAGCTGGAGAAGGTGTCTAGCATGTCTTGTACATAGTAGCATAATGCAATATTGCATGTCCCAAATGAATGGGGGCTCACCTATTTATATGAAAGAGGGGCTTCATCTAAAAGACAATATATCTCACACGTGGTCAAAGCTCGATCCACTTGCCGTGCCCTTGATTGACATGTTGTGTACATGTTGTATGCACGTGGTAGGCAATAAACCTGCATGACATTAATGTTCTAATCAACTCGACCACATGTTGCTTAACAATTTTACCCCAGCATGACTATTGGTTGGTTTTGGCCATATCAATATCCATGGTCATTAATTGGTCAGAATGTCATATGTAACTTAAATATTTCAAAAATATCAAAATTATCCTTTTAATATTTTTTAAACCATTTTATCTTGATGGCAAGAGTTATTCATTTTTTTTTTCCAACGATAAATAGCGGTCTAAAGTCTAAACCTCTTTTTGTTAATGATTGTGTAACTAAAAAGAGGATTAGGATAGTAGTCTAAATCCCTCATTTTTATTAGCTTCTTTTGATGATGTTTTTTTAGGACATAAAGTGAACATTGGTGCCCACACATATTTGAACGTGACTATTTTGGGCATTTAAAAATATGGTTTTCGAACTTCGATTAACTTGGACAGTCAGACTGTTCAGCCCAGGAATCGTTCAAGCAACCGGTTCTATTTTACCCCAAACCTAGTTATTGGAAAAAAAAAATTATTGAATTAGTCAATAATCCATTGATATGGGCGGTTAAACCATCAATCCGTCGACCCGTTCAATAATTTTTAGCCATTTTTTATTTTTTATTATATTTTATATTTTTTAAATTTTATTAAAACCGAATGATCGAACTGTCAACCCAGAAACCGGTGTCCAATTGCGAGTCGTTTTTTAAAACCATTCTTCAAAATGATGGTTCTCTTCCCTATTCAAAACTGAAAGGATATTTGTTTCCTTTAAAAAATCAGATATTATAATGAGATATTTTAAAATTTGGGTATTAAAATGAAACTGGCTTAAAATATATAATACTAATGTACAATTTCAAATACATAGTACTATATATGTTGTTTTTTTTAACAGATGGCGCGGACACGCTCGTTCAGGGGATCCTCTGCAATGTCAACTGTAAAGAAGTTTGTGGCGGTGATGGACAGTGGGACTATTTTCTTTGTATAGATGCATTAACAAACTATCATATGAGGTGAGACTTGAGAGGACGACGACATTTCTATCATGTCAGCCAGACAGACAAATGTTCCACGCATTAATATATATATATATATCTACTGGTTTTATCTATGAATTATAAATAATAAGGTTGACGCCTTGACGGTAGTCGTTAAGTTTTTGTGGTTAATAAGATGATTTAGAAACTCGAAAAAAGAACAAAATTTTACAAATATGTATGATATAAATACATATAAAATACAAAATTTTACACTTTCCTTTCAAATATAAATAAGCCTTATGAACAATTAATTATTATGGTGATGATGGGAATGATGCATGGCAATTGCATACAGCATAATGCTCTTTAATATACTGCTTTTATTTTATTATAACGAATAAATTGTGGGTCCACTTAAACCTTCATCCCTTAAAAGAACCAATTCTCTTTCTAATTTAGAGAGGCACCAGTTAAATATAAATTAGGGTATTAGGCACTACGATTTGGCGGATTACCTAAATCTAAATTTATAATGAAATGTCTGGGGTCAATGTATAACCAATAGCTGGAAAAGTGTCCTGTGCATGATATAATATTCATGTTATTGACCTGTATCGCATCTAAAGCCAATAAAAATAAAATTTAATTGTTGTAGTAGTAGTAGTAATAGTTATTATTATTATTAAAAAGTAAAAGGAAATAAATATTACAAATAGTTCTTTTACAATCTTGTGGTCTTATGATGATAAGTTTTGTTTTTTTTTTTTTTTTCTTTTTGAATTGGTATATTGGAATATTTTTCTACGTGAAAAAAAAATATAAGGTAAATTTAAGTATAAAAAATAAATTAATGTATTAATTATATCCAAGTGCATTCGTGTGATTAGATGACACTGTCATACAATGGGATTCGGTTAATTTGACGAGGGGCAATCCCAGTTTTCATCCAAACTCCAGAGTATACATATAGAGAGAGAGAGAAGGTTTGGAAGATCGCTGACTTGTGTTTTTTTCTTTATTTATTATTTGAAATAAACAAAGCTAAACATTGTTTTGGTTTGGGTTTGTTGATTGTTGGTTGTAGGTAGTAAAAATAGGTAATGAAGAAGAAGAAAGAAAGGAATTGAAACGTGTATGGGTAAGGCTGATGGACACGGGAGGTTGGTTGGGCGTGTC
The DNA here is from genome assembly GCF_055504915.1 of Nelumbo nucifera. Taxonomy (NCBI): domain Eukaryota; kingdom Viridiplantae; phylum Streptophyta; class Magnoliopsida; order Proteales; family Nelumbonaceae; genus Nelumbo; species Nelumbo nucifera. The sequence goes on along the minus strand of NC_142651.1, from coordinate 36,195,857 downwards.
GGTGTGTGGTTTCTGTTTGTCTTTCCGTGTCTTGGTAGTTTGCTAAAAAGCATGATGCCATAAAACCAAATAAGTATTAAGGGAGGGAGCTGGAGCCTGGCCCCGGAGTAGACGCCGACGCCACCCCTAAACGCAGGCTGACGCTCTGCTAGCTGTTAAACGGTTGCATTGGAAATATATGCAATTTTGAACAGAAATCTTTATCCAGATGCCCTTCATGTTGATTTGATCATACCGATTACAAAACATCTTGGACCCCGGGACAGTAACTTATGAATATAACTAACGTCATCATGGTTTTATTGGTGTAAAAAGCTTTTGTATTTTTGTCTTTTGTTTTTTTTTCCTCTTATTCCAATCGTTTGAAGCATGCATGTTAAATTATCTTTTCTCACATTGTTTGAAAAAAGAAGTGAAATTCAACTTATAAGTTAATTGCTATCCTTATTGATAGAGATCCATTAGAGGAAGATACACTATACCTTATGCTTCCAAGCCTGTGGGGGGTTAGGGGTGTTTCACTCGTGTATGCATCGAATTGAATTAGACTAGGGGTGTCGATTAGACTGGATTTGATCCAATCCGATTCAGTCCAATATATTACAAATGGATCAGGTCCAATCCAATCCAATGAATAATTTGGGCCATTTTGGATCGGTCCAATTCAATGTTCGGACCATCCAAATTGTTCAAATTCATTTTGATTTAGATTGGTTTCAACCCAAACTCGGTTCATTGACACCTATATTCTTATCTTATATCAATGGACCAGATATTGGCTTAATCCAACCAAATTCAATATCAACTTATTACGGACGGACCAGGTCAAGTCCAATCTAATAAATATTTTGGACCGAATTGATCCAATCCACTATGTTTTTTTGGTCCATCCAATCCGTCCAAATTGATTTTGGATTGGACAGGGTCCAGTCCAAAACCGGTCCATTGACACCCTTAAATTAGATTAGGTTGTGGTGTTTTAATCGTTTATAATTTAACGGAAAAATCTATAATGGAGGAAAGATAGGTATGGAAAGAGTTTTAACCAATCAAAACCCACCCATGAATTTTGATAAATAACACTTTGTTACCACATTTATGATTCCGGTTTATTGATCAATTGTTTTTTCGGATATCATCTTTTTTCTATATCATAGTCGAATCCTAATTTAACATAACAAATTAGTTCTTAAGCATTGCATTGTTTTACAACTTTCTATGAATTTGAAAAACACAAAAATGATAAATACCAGTCTCCCTTTATTATTAATCCAAAATCAATATGTAAGGCCTATGATGTGAGGTGGTCTTACCTCAAGGTCCGAAGGAATTGGCTAAATCGAAAAGGGGAAAAAGGGGGATGGGGGGAGAAACAAGTGGTTGGACCCTCGAAGGGACTGCCTACATACCCTCCGACGAGGGATCAGACCAATGTAGTTCACTGAAATTGTAAGTTCTAGTGAGAAGTGGAACAAAATTGCAGATGTTGTGTGGGAAGATGAGAAATGATTGGTATGTAAGAAGGAGATAAAGATGGAACGGATTGAAATCAAGGTGATGGGGTAAGAGTGGTTTCAAAGCCTCTTAAAATGGACAAAAATCATCTATTTATAGGTTTTGGCAATGTTTTTCGACCGTCGTTGATTTGGATGGTCAGACCGTTTGGCCCGAAAACTATCCAAGCAACAAGGTCCATTTCACCCCTAACCCGTTCTTGGGTCAAAAACTGCTGACTCCATCAGGAAACCAATGACCCGGGTGGTCGAACCATCAATTCGTTTGACTCGGACACCGGTTCACAGTTTAAAAATGTTGCAAGAGGAGAGAAACACAAACCTCAGATCTGAGATCCAGTTTAAGACACAAACTCATATCTAAGATCTAGGACAAAGAGAGAGAAGAAGAAGAAGAAGACTATAGTACAGACGTTGTAGAGTGAAATGTCGCCGCCTTGCTATTGTCATCGCCATTATTGTCACCGGTGAGCATTCAATCATCCTCCCCCTCTTCCTTCTTCTTCCCTCCTTCCCTCCTCCTTTTTCTACCCTCCTTCCCTCCTTCTTTTCCTTTCTCTTCTTATTATTTTTTTTTCTTTTCTCCTTCTTTTCTTTCTTTCTTTTCTTCTTTCTTTTTTTTTTTTTTTTTTTCTAAGGCGACAACAGTTTCTTCTCCATTTTCCTTTCTCATATAAACATAAATATTTGCCCTAGTGTAAAGTTGCAAATCATCTAAACCGTTCGACCCAGACGGTTGAACTGCTGACCTGGAAACCGGTGACTAAAACAATTCCATTTCTGGGTACATATTCCAAAAGTTTTTTAAATTATGTTTTTTCTCCCTATTTTATCCTTTTACTCTAAAATGTTCTTTTCACACATGTGATTAATTATCTATATAGAATCATCTTATTAATTTGTTATTTCCATGTTTACCCTTTTCTTGTTTGAATCATATATTTATTTTTTTGTTTACCTAGATTTATTTCTAGAATATTCTCATGCTTATTTCTTATTTAATAATGCTTTCTTAATTTTTAGAATATTCATACATTAATTTTATTATTATATTGAAATATTCAACACTTTTTTAATGGGCCAAATTGACACAAATTCAATTGTTCTAACCCGATTGATCTTATCACAATTGTTAATCCACAATACTACGTAGGTTGATGCCCTTACAATATTTTCGAGAAGGATGGTTAAGGCTCGAACCATGAGATATGTTAGAGACCCATGATTGGGTTCTGAAGGTAGCAGAAAAACGGGAATCCCCTCCAAAACTTGCGGTTGCGGTTGTGTGGCATCAGCATCACTCATCAATTGGAGTTAGAGCCTTGAGCGGACCAAGTAGGCAGGAATGGTGGATATGATACACCAATTAATTCAATATTCAGACTGAGCATTGAGTTTGTTCAACAGTGATATTTTGTCCTTTTGTTATAGGTCTTCATGTGTGTTATCCTAATTCGATAATTCCTTAATGACAAAAGAAAGTAGGCAGTGTATGGCACCATTATCTTGGAATTGTGGTATGTGGTTTGAAGCTTTGACACGTGGCCTATGCATAATGTAAAGAAAATGGTTAAAAAAGTGAGAAAGGCGGTAGCCAAATCACATTTATTGTGGAGGCCCCGGAATCAGGACTCAGAGGACTCAGGAGGAGAAGCATCAACTTCAACTAGTTTAATCTCATACCAAACCTGATGTAACTATAATTACAAACCACCACTACCAGAGTACCAGCCTCCAACTTGGAAAAACCGAAAAAGCGAAACTCACAAATGAAATAAGAGACGTGCCTATTTTCAATCTATGGGTTTCCGCCTCTTGTTTCTCTGCAGTCTACTTCCCACTCGCCCTCGTACATACAAAAATACTACAATAACCGAAGAATGTGACAGATTTAGAATCTTAGTACTGTACTGTGTGATTGCTTTTTGAAAAAAAAAAAAAAAGAAAAAAGATAGTGCCACTCTGTTATTTTTCCTGCAGATTTGGAGAAAAACGGTTATTAGCCTATTAGGTCATTAGGTGTAATCAGTGATGTAAGTCAAAAGCGAGGCCCACTCCCAGCGGCCCAACCCGCCATGGCCCATGGGCGATTTTATTAATAATCACAAGGGCCAATTTGAGCTTTGAGGGTATTCTACGAGTCCCGAGTCCGGATCTGCTATCCACGAGATGCCACAGCTGCACATCTCATAACAAGATGTAAATTTGAGATCCCGCCTTGTTCCTGTTGATCGGTGAGTGAGGTTTATTCATGCCTCAGCTATACGGAATTTTTCACCCGTATGATGGAAGGAGACTTACGGTTCAGCACAGGGTCAGAATTTTTAGGCCCAAAGTAAAATTGGGGTAGGTGTCATCTCGGAATTGATGTCAATTTACAAGCAGGCATTGGTGTATAGAAACCTGTATTGGGTCTGTCATACTTTTCAGATTAAATAGTGTTCTATGACACTTTGCCACCTTTCTGGCATCACAGATTTTTCCGGTAAATAGTGATTGATTGGTATGAGAACAATAGAAAAAGAAAAGTAAGAAATTTATTTTAACAACAATTTTATCCACCCATTCAACCAATTCAACTTGGCGGAAGCTTGGGCTGCGTGGGAGGCCCACAACTTGGCAATGAATTTCCCAAACCATTCCATCATCATTGAAAGGGACTCCTTGATCACGATTTCTTATATGAAATGACTCATCGACCCCCCTGGAACCTTTGGAACATCATTGAAGAGTGTTTGGATTTGAAGAGTCGAGCAAACGAAGACTTAGTCTACAATCATGTCTATCGGGAAGCTAATCAAGCAGCAGACTGGCTTGCCAATCATGCCTTTTCGTCTTTACAGAGTACTGTAAGTCTCAATTTTAGTGATCTTTCTTAGAATCTAGCTTGTATTTGTAAGTCTGATTTAATGGAATGCGCTACCCCCCGTCTTGTGTAACCCCTCTTGGTTTCTATCAAAAAAAAAAAAAAATCAATAATTCCCTACCATTTTTTTTGTCCTAGTATATTAAAGAATTTACTCTCGCTCAAATCTATTATTATCCACGTTAGGAATTCTCTTCATCCTCCATGCCCCTTTTAAATTTTTTCTTTTTTTTGTTTTTTATTAAAAAATTTGTGGTTTTTTTTTTTATTTTAGAAAAACAATAATGCAACTATTATCCACAACCAATTAAGGGATCGTTACATAGTGTGGTTAATTTGAAAATACTATGGTTGAGTTCATTTCGATCCACACCACAATGATAACAAAACATTTGTTTGAAACATAGTTCATAGATCAATTCAAGTCACAAATGCAATTATTTATATAAAGTCTTGCAATAAATTCTAAAGGTATTTTATAAAAAATTTCGTTTGACAAAAGCATCTACGATCTCCACTTAATTTCGTTTCTGCCACTCCATGACAGCCAGGCAAGCTTGGTAAATTAAAATGTTCCACATTTTATTGAGCTTCAATACCAAACAACTCATCAATGGGCCAATGGCCATGGGACAGTTCTCTGCCCATGATAATTGAAACTAGAAAATTAAGCAGGTTTTGTATTTCCTAAATCAGGTACAAAATATGATTATATAGGGTTAAACGGGTGAACAAGGTGATCAATTCGGATCTTTACCCACAACTCACAAGGGTCAACAAACTCATTATGCTACCTACTTCAAATTACTTTAACTTAATTAATTAACTTTTGATTAAATTTTTATTTTTGTGATCCTAACTAAAAATAATGGAAACCCATAATACAATAAGTTAACTTTTATTTTTCATTTTTTGATTTTCCAAATATCGACTATTATTAAAGGAGTTGATAGAATAATAGGAAGCCTATATTTCACATATATTTGTATATACTCATAAATGTAATAATAGGACTTGTTACACAAAAAATATATAATAATATAGCATTTTGAGCTTACTGAAATTATAATTTTAAAATATTATAACACTAATTGACTAATAATATTATAATAGTTAAAATTATTTTTAAGTTAATATAAATATAGATATTTCCAATGTGCTCAGATCTACCCACACCTACCCACAAGACATTGGAATCCTAAGTCAACAACATCTCCTTCACTTGTATGTTGTTATTCATGGAGAGATGTTCCCAATGTGCCACTGTAGTGTCTTGGGGGTAGTGTGGAATTGTGGATAGCAGATCCCAAGTTGATACCGACTCACACTGGATGCTGTGTTGCTAGCATGCTATTAACTTACTTTTTTATTGGCCACAAATCCTGTCTCCTAAACCAACTTTGTCTTAAACTTTGAATTTTTTACTTAGGTTTTTAGGAATTTGGATTTGCTCCTCATAGAGTGTGCCTCACACCAACCTCACAATACATTGTAGCCATTCATTGGGAACATCTCTCTATGAATGATTAGTATGGAGAAGTTACCCATGTGCAACTAGCTCTAAGTGGTGCGAGATGCCCTTTGTAAGGAGAAAATCCTCTTTTTCCAGACAATAATAAGTATGTTTTAGTACATAGGTTCTCAATACCAAAGAAGTAAAAAAGCTTCAGAAGCTAGCAAATGAATGGAAGAACAGAGAATCTTCACATACCCCAAGCGAATAAATTTTAACTTCACCATGCAGTTAGGAACAGTGACAAGTGAGGGGGAATTGATGCGTATGGGAGGGGGGTATCGTACTAGAAGGTAGTTCAGGCGTCAAACTAACATGTAGCTAGTTGAACTACAAGAAGAATAATATCAGAGGTCTCAAGGTGCTTTACCTAGAGTACTCCGATGCTTAAGTTAGCGAAGAGTATTGTAGCGAGTTGGTTTGCTTGTAAATATAAGAGTATAAAAGCTAAATCATGCGTACCTTCTAAGGTTGGAGGTAATGCCCTTATATAGGCGAGTTGTCGTAGGCCTCATGAAACATATCCAAGATCTCTGGTCCGCGTAACCAGGAGTCCGTTTCGCACGCAAAAATGGACTTTGTGTGAGATGATAAGGCTTATTGAGTCCTTTCGATTCGGGTGGGATAAGGATAAGGCTCGTTGACGTGCGGTGTGATCTCGAAGAGATCGGAGACGGCTGGCTAGCTTCTCGATGAGGGCTATGTAGAACCTCGGCAGTTCGGGACACCACAAGCTGCTCGGACCTTGGTCTTAGCTGAGGTGCCCAAATTAACCTAACTTGCTGAAGTATTCGAAAATGCTATGTTGTCATCTAATCATTAGGTTGCTCCACATGTTTGCATACTAACGGATCAGGCCAAATTACCCCTCATTAGTGTCAAAGTGGCGGTGTTGTGAATGTATAGTGAAGTTTTTTGTTTTATTTTTACGTCAAAAGTGTGTGGTGAAGTTAAAATTTGTTAGGTAGGTTTCAGTCATATTTCTTTCACAATTTAAAAAAAGATATATTGTTTCATTTGCTACATGTTACTTAAATATATATTGAACCAGTACAAAAAGAGTAACATTACAAAATTGTATTACATATTACTTAAATATATATTGAACCACTACAAAAAAGAGTAACATTACAAAATTGTATTCTTATTCAGTTATTTGTTTCAATAAAGAGTTACATTAAATGATGCTAAATGTAGAAAAAAAGTGGAAATTGATTTTTATTATTAGTGAAAGAAAATGTCATGTAGATCAGATAAATATGAAAATATGAAACCAGATTTGCTACCTATAGCACTACTCTTCACACCAATCTTACAGCACATTCAGTATAAGATGTTCCCAACGTATGGTTAGGATTTATTATTGTAAGGTTGGTGTGAGGAGCATTCTATCAGCAGGAAATCCGAATTTATTTAACATTAGGTAGGTAGAATTGTCAACGGGTCAGGTTTAGGCAAAACCGGAACCAACCTGATAAGAAAACACTAAGGACTCAGAATTGAATCGAACTGATAGGGTCTACAAATTTAGACTCAGAACTGAACCGATCGGTTTTCAAAATAATCCGGTCTAATCTGATAAACCCGATTATAATAAGCCTACTGAAAATATTATATATTATTAATTTATTAATATATTATACATTCTCTCTCTCTCTCTAATATATATATGGGTTGAATCTGAAATGATTCTAAACTGGGTAGAACCAATTCCAAACAAATAAGAATCGAGATAATATATCAAGAACCGGAATTGATCCAATCAGTTCAGATCCACTGGATCCGGCGGGTCCAATCTGGCTCCATTGATAACCCTAATAATATTAGGGAAATACAAATTTAAAAATTGAGATTATGGTAACTCTGCCAAGATCCATTGTCGAAAACTTGCAAGCATGGTTTTTGAACTGCCGTTGATCTAGACGGTCGGACTGTTCGGCCTCGGAACCATTCAGGCAACCGGTTCTATTTTATCCCAAACCCGGTCCCTAGTCAAAACCGTTGAATCAGTCAACAACCTATTAACTTAAGCAATTGAACCATCGACCCATTCAACAAATTTTTATCGTTTTTTATTTTTAGTTATTTTTTTTAATTATTTTGCCAGAACAACTAACCCGTTCGAACTAGAGAGTCGAACCATTAACCCAAAAGCCGATAGTCAAAACGATTCCATTTCCGAATCGTTTTTTTAAACCATGCTTAAAGGATTGGGTTGGGAAATGACACAAGTCATAAGTATACACGAAGAAGAAAAGAAGTTGATGAGATTCTCAATAGTATATAAGACAGCGTTTAGAGGACTTAATTTAGGGTGATCCGCATTTTACACGCTACACATATGCTATCAGCTCATCTCACTTTTGAGGGGGACAATGAAGAGATAGTGTGGTACTCTCTGTCTTCTATCGGGAGAAAATTTTAGATCGTTCAATGCCCAATCAACGTGCCAATCGCTGACGGCACAAGGATTATGCAAATCTTTCTCTAATGACTTGGTCGGTTGTCCATACTCTCACTTCTCAAACCCAACATATTAATGGAGAGTATGAAGTTTGAGGCTTGGAGCAGCACAAACTCGCTAACCCACTTGTTTTTACTTTTAACAACTCTCACATAATACTTTGACAGGTCACCTAAACCTAATATCCGCATTTGCTTTGCTTGTAAAGTAAATTAAACCAACCTTGGTCGGATTGGCGTGCTTCATGTTCGATATGTATGATTCCAAAATCCGGATTTCATTGGACTTAAGTTGATGCATTTACAGATTTAAGGATTGGATCTGGTTTCATCGAGTTTTAATTGAAGGGTTCGGGTTCAACTTTGATTAGGCTGAATTCAAACCTATCGAATTTTTAGTGGAACAAACTGAAAAATTAAATTTAAATCCAATTTCATTTATCAAACCAAGCTAAGACATGCCAGAATACAACTTTATTCAGTTCGATTACACTCTTAATTGTGCTTATTAGATCTGCCTGGATCATAAGGCTGACAAAGAATTTTGTATCTGGAGGTGTCAATGGACTAATTTTGGGTTGGACCCGTTTAAATCAATTAGACAGATCAATAAGACATATTGAATTGGACCAGTCAGACAGTACTCAGTGGTCCAAAGTATTTATTGCATTGAATTGGATCAGTCCATCCATAATAGATTTATATTAGATTGGATTGACTTGATCCAATATCTAGTCCATTGATAAAAAAATAATCATACATGTGCCAATGGACCAGATTTAAGTTAGAATCAGTCTAAATTAAAACCAATTTGAACAGATTGAATAGTCTGGACCAGTTCAAAATGGTCCAAAAGTATTCATTGGATTGAATTGGACCTAATAGCAATCCGGTCCAATTGATAACCATAATGGGATCCAGTATTCCTGATTCGAACCATTACATGCCTTATATTTATCTAATCCTCAAACAAATTAAGCAGGCCAGTAGTAGTCGTTGTCCATTGTCTGCAAAAGGAAATTAAAGGTAAAAGCTAGAATCTTAGGACTTAGTCCGGTTCCCACCCATCAGAGCTAATGGACCATGCTGGAGTACTCACCATCTTGTCTAGTGGCCTCCTCGATCGGGGAGCGTGTTAGCACTTAGCAGGCTACATATGGATATGATAGAGATAGGGATAAGAGTTACAGATATATAATCTAGTCGAGGGGGAGAGATGATAAGATCTGCTTTATCATCTAGTGAGGAAAAAATATCTATCTTACCAATGCTGTAATGCATCACTTTTTCCCTTTTTCTTTTTATCTCTCACGATAAGGCCCAATCATATGAGTCCAAACTTGGATAATTAGTGCCATGTCAGCGCCTTGTATGAGTTTTATTTTCTTCTTTGCTTTTCTTCTTTCTCTCTTAAAATAGTTTTTGAAAAAAATATTATTTTGACATTTCTTACAATGAAAATAACATTTTTTTTATCCTTTTGCTTATATGGTATTGACTGACACCAAATAATAATATAAAATATGAATGGAAACTGAAATTATTTATATGGTATTTCTTTCTTATAAGGGGCGTTCTTTTTTCAGATTTTGAGAGGGTGGAAAGTTGGTCAATGGGAACTGGATTTTGGTTCCTGATGTAACCGTTTTTGGTCACGTACCATTTTTTGTGATGTATAAATTTTTTTTTGGCTAAGTACCTCGTGTTTGACCTGGTGGTGACGTGCCTTGGTGATGAGCTACTTGGTGGCGAACTTCCTGGGGGAGAATTGCCTGGTGGCGAACTGCCTAGTGATGTTCCCTGGTGGCGAACTGCCTAGGGGCGAACTGCCTGGTGGCGAACTGCCTGGTAGTGCTCCCTGGTGGCGAACTGCTTGGTGGCGAACTGCCCGGCAGTGCTCCCTGGTGGCGAACTGCCTGATGGCGAACTGTCTGGTGGCGCTGCCTGGTGGCGCTGCCTGATGGCGAACTACCTGGGGACGAACAGCCTGATGGCGAACTGCCTAGTGGTAAACTAGGCCGGCAGTGCTCCCTGGTGGCGAACTGCCTGGTGGCGAACTGCCTAGTGATGCTCCCTGGTGCAGCGCAACCCGACTACCCTCCGCGTGAGGTGATTCTCTCTCCTTTGTAGACGGCGGGAGCTGAGGGACATGCGGGAACTGAATCAGAGGACCCGGGGGTATTTTCCCGGCGGGGACTCTCCGATGCCTAAGTTAGCATTCTGATTACAGAGGGCTTGGAGAGAAATGAGAGAGCTAGAGAGCGGGGGTTACCATACTTTTTTCTCCTTTTCTTCTCCCCCTGGCTTTGGGGGTCGAAGTCCTTATATAGTGGTGCCCTCGTGGGTTAGGTGGGTGAAAAGCCTTCAAATGGTAAGACGTCATATCCCGTCAGAACCGGGGTACGGTGATGAACTCCTCGAGGTTGTCAGGATGGTGCTTGTGCCAGGCGGCCAGGTCGGCGCCTGGGCCAGGTTGTCAGGTCGGCGCCTGTCAATCGACGGGTCAGTGTCCGGGCCAGGTTGCCAGGCCGGCGCCTGTGTCTGTCGGCGAGTCGGTGTCCGGGCCAGGTTGCCAGGTCGGCGCCTGTGTCAGTCGGCGGGTCGATGTCCGGGCCAGGTTGCCAGGTCGGCGCCTGTGTCAGTCGGCGGGTCGGTGTCCGGGCCAGGTTGCCAGGCCGGCGCCTGTCAGTCGGCGGGTTGGTGTCCGGGCCAGGTTGCCAGGTCGGTGCCTGTGTCCGGGTGAGGTCGTCAGGTCGGCGCCTGTGTCCGGGTCAGGTTGTTAGGTCGGCGCCTGTGTCTGGGCCAGATTGCCTGGTCGGCGCCCGTGTCCGGGCCGGGTTGCCAGGTCGGCGCATGTGGTAGGCTGATCCGGCCAGGTCACGCAGGTCGCGCCAGGTTGCACGCAGGCCGCGCGCATGTCGCGCCAGGTCGCGCCAGGCCAGCCAGACCGGTGCCCGGGGGGGGACCAACTTGGTAAGTTGTTGCCTGGGGGCTTGCCTAGTTGTCACGAGGTGCCACGTGTCGCAATTTCACTGGAGGGCCAAATCTGCCCTCATCAATTGCCCCCCACTCCCGAGCTGAGAGTAACTCAGCGAAGGGAGTAGATTTCTTTTGGCCCGTAAGTCGACGAGCTAGTAAGTTTTGATCCAATTCCTTAGGCTTTGGGAGCTGCCTGTATGTGGCGAGCTGCTAGTAAGACGAGGGGGTCTCCGCCAGTTTCAGTAGTGTAGCCCTTAGGCTCTAGGGCAACTTATAGTTCACTTTTGCTGATTTTGTTCTTGTTGAGAAAGCGATTGGATATTTAGCAATAGTGTGGCCCGCAGGCTTTGGGAGTGACTCATAGTCTACTCTTTTTTGATTTTTGCCCGTGCCGGAGAGGCGACCGGGTCTTAAGCAGTAATGTGGCCCGTAGGCTTTTGGGAGTGACTCGTAGTCTACTCTTTTTTGACTTTTGCCCGTGCCGGAGAGGCGACCGGGTCTTAAGCAGTAATGTGGCCCGTAGGCTTTTGGGAGTGACTCGTGGTCTACTCTTTTTTGACTTTGCCCATGCCGGAGAGGCAACCAGGTCTTAAGCAGTAATGTGGCCCGTAGGCTTTTGGGAGTGACTCGTGGTCTACTCTTTTTTGACTTTGCCCGTGCCGGAGAGGCGACCGGGTCTTAAGCAGTAATGTGGCCCGTAGGCTTTGCCTGTGAGGTGTCGAGCTATGATTGTGCTGCATCAGCTTCGTAATGCCGGTCACCCACTCCTACAAGAAGCTACTAGGGGCTCGACCTTCGGGGGCAGCACTACTAACTTTAGGTTGCCAGCTCACACGGGAGCCTTGGAAGGCTCGACGGGTAAGGGCGCCTATGTAGTCTGTTGGCCGTCAACTCCCGCGGAAGCCACGAAGAGCTCATCTTTGTAGGGGGACCTTGCGGAGAGGACTGATGAGGCATCATCTGAATCGAAAGTAAGGTTGGTAGAGCTACTTAGTCTGTTAGCCCCCTGCATAGTTTTTGAGTTCATAAAAAAATGTAAACTATAAAGTGATATCTTCAAAAAAGTGAGGACTTAGCTTTGGTAGGATGAGAACTTAGCTTTTGTAGGATGAGAACTTAGCTTTTCATAGCGTATTCCCACAGACGGCGCCAATTGATGTAATCGTTTTTGGTTACGTACCATTTTTTGTGATGTATAAGTTTTTTTTGGCTAAGTACCTCGTGTTTGACCTGGTGGTGACGTGCCTTGGTGATGAGCTACTTGGTGGCGAACTTCCTGGGGGAGAACTGCCTGGTGGTGAACTGCCTGGTGATGCTCCCTGGTGGCGAACTGCCTAGGGGCGAACTGCCTGGTGGTGAACTGCCTGGTAGTGCTCCCTGGTGGCGAACTACCCGGCAGTGCTCCCTGGTGGCGCTGCCTAATGGCGAACTGCCTGGTGACGAATTGCCTGATGGCGAACTGCCTAGTGGCGAACTGGGCCGGCAGTGCTCCTTGGTGGCGAACTGCCTGGTGATGCTCCCTGGTGCAGTGCAACCCGACTACCCTCCGCGTGAGGTGATTCTCTCTCCTTTGTAGACGGCGGGAGCTGAGAGACCTACGGGAACTGAATCAGAGGACCCGGGGGTATTTTCCCAGCGGGGACTCTCCGATGCCTAAGTTAGCATTCTGATTACAGAGGGCTTGGAGAGAAATGAGAGAGCTAGAGAGCGGGGGTTACCATACTTTTTTCTCCTTTTCTTCTCCCCTTGGCTTTGGGGGTCGAAGTCCTTATATAGTGGTGCCCTCGCAGGTTAGGTGGGTGAAAAGCCTTCAAATGGTAAGACGTCATATCCCATCAGAACTGGGGTACGGTGATGAACTCCTCGAGGTTGTCAGGTTGGTGCTTGTGCCAGGCGGCCAGGTCGACGCCTGGGCCAGGTTGTTAGGTCGGCGCCTGTCAGTCGACGGGTCGATGTCCGGGCCAGGTTGCCAGGCCGGCGCCTGTGTCTGTCGGCGGGTCGGTGTCCGGGCCAGGTTGCCAGGTCGGCGCTTGTGTCAGTCGGCGGGTCGGTGTCCAGGCCAGGTTGCCAGGTCGGCGCCTGTGTCAGTCGGCGGGTCGGTGTCCGGGCCAGGTTGCCAGGCCGGCACCTGTCAGTCGGCGGGTCAGTGTCCGGGCCAGGTTGCCAGGTCGGCGCCTGTGTCCGGGTGAGGTCGTCAGGTCGACGCCTGTGTCCGGGTCAGGTTGTCAGGTCGGCGCCTGTGTCCGGGCCAGATTGCCAAGTCGGCGCCCGTGTCCGGGCCAGGTTGCCAGGTCGGCGCATGTGGCAGGCTGATCCGGCCAGGCCGCGCGCAGGCCGCGCCAGGTCGCGCCAGGCCAGCCAGACCGGTGCCCGGGGGGGGACCAACTTGGTAAGTTGTTGCCTGGGGGCTTGCCTAGTTGTCACGAGGTGCCACATGTCGCAATTTCACTGGAGGGCCAAATCTGCCCTCATCAGTTCCCATTGACCAAGATTCTCATGTTCTTTTTTCAGATTTTGGTTCCCGTTGAAATTACTCAAGTGATACCCATCTCCTAGGTGAGTAAATAACTTTCTCACTTAGGGGGAAATTTGCCAACACTTGAATGGGACAAAAATAGCTCTTTTAATAATGAATTTTTATGGCTAAAATGGTCATTGACTTGTTTACATGAGAAATAAAAGAACATAGATAAATGCACTTACGCAAATATAAGTGTTTCCTAGAAAAAACTTATCTAAATAACTGCATTTATCTGAATAAATAATTTACCAAAAAGTGAATGAGGCCTAAAACAAAAGAAAATAGTCTCCTTCATTTTCTTTTCAAGTGAGCTAAAGAAATGACACATATTCATCCTAATCAATCATTCACGGGCATTTGAACAAATATAATTGTGGGGTTGCAAGGCTGAAATGAAAATGTAGTCAATGAAAGGAGTTGGTTGTTTGGTGGTTGGTTAAATTGATTGTTGTCATTTCCAATTCCATTGCTATGGCTTAAGTCATCAAGGGGAAAAGGTCTTTCTAATATGTTTAGAGAAAACTTCGCTTGTACGACAAGCAGAGAGATGAAGTCGGCAGCCCAAATCACCCTTTATATGGAGAACCCCTTTTCTTTGCATTTTGTCATGTCTTCCACCTCTCCTGTCCCCACTACTTAATTGAGCTTATCCTAGGACTATGGATATATATTTAAGTCTTTAAAATTCCATATTATTAAATCAAAGAAAAAGTAATCAAATTAAAGAAAGGGCATAGAGGCCTTCATCAGGAACTTGTCTCATCAATTCATCATTAATATAAATAATGCAAATACAAAATGGACAATTCTAATGTTATTTTTTTTTCTTTTTTTTTTTAACTTTGAGATTGTCACTGGTGATCAATTCTAATGTTATTTAATATTTAAAAACACAAATTTCTAAAAAAAAACCTTAATAAAAAATGTTTCCATGATTTTATGACACGATTTGATATTGTATAAAGATTTTGAATACAATTTATGTAGAGTGTAAAACCTTCTAATTTGTATTATTTTGTATGTATTTATATTATACATATTTGTATTTATACTCCTTCCAAATGGAACCTTGAGAACAACCAACTTGTGGAGCCATAGTACCCTATCTATATTGACATTTTAAAGTTCTTGTATTCTAAATATATAATGATCTAGCACATTAGCTTCTTTATTTATACAACTTTGATCATCTTCCTTTTTTGTTTTAATTTTAAGAATTCTGAATATTTGATGTTGGAAAAAGGCTGTAAGGCCCGCAACAAAATGCATCAATACTTGATACTTCATCAACAATGGACAATGATGCTAAACTTTTATAAAGGTACGTTGAGGTATGGGTTTGAGAAACCAAGAGGTGAATGGAGAAGTGGGACCAGGGATGGCAACAAGTTGAGTTGTGGTTATCCCAAACCAAACACTATTACATTATATTGAGTAGCAAGTTAGCAACCAAATCTGGTTTGCCTTGTGAAAGAACTTTTTATGGTTAAACAGTATGGTTTGAGGCTCCATTGAACCAGTTAATTTGAGGTTATTAGCCTTTCTCAGGGGTATAATTGTTATAAAATTTGTAGAAGAGTAGAAGAACAAACCAAACATTTATCTGCCCAACTAATAAATGATAATTAATTAAAAATAACTTAAGATATAAGTGATCCTATCAGTATCAGAGCAGTAATCAAGCATATCAAACAAAGAAATAATCACTGTCCCTTCTCTTGTCTAGTTATTTCTTCCACATTTGCCAATGAAGGAATAAGAATGGGATAAAAGGGATCAGAGAAAAGAAAATTCGCTACTCATTTGTTCTAAATGCTAAGGCCGTGTTTGGTTGCAGTGCAAATGATTTGGGTGTAAATTTTGATTTATTTTATTTTAAAATTTATCTTAATTTGATCCATTACAATACAAGTAGACCTCGCAATCGGGTTGGGTGGGTCGGATTCGGATTGGGTCAAGGTATTTTCGGGTTGATTCCGAGTTGGGCTGTCAAATGCTAGACCCTAATCCTAAATGTTCGGGTTAGGGTTGACCCATGGGTCAATTTGGGTCATCTCAAAAAATAATTGAAATTTAAAAAAAAATAAAGAAAAATTACATGAAAAATATCAAAATTAAAAGAATTAACCTTAAAATTCCAAATATAAAATAAAAACTTGAACATTTAACAATTTAAAGAATAAACAATAAAAAGTAAAGACTAAATAGAAAAAATTAAAGAGTAGAAACTTCTAACAATGCATAAATAATCTCGATTATACTTGACAATCGGGTCAACGGGTTGACCCATGACCCAACCCAACCCATATTTTTTTCTGGTTGGGTCGGGTTGGGTCATTTTCACATTTGGGTTGCTAAATATGAGACCTGATGAGGGCGGACTTGACCCTTCAATGACATTATGATGCCTGATACTTATAGGCAGCTCGCCACCAAACAGCTTGCCACTAGGCAGCTCGCCACCAAACCGCTTGCCACTAGGCAGCTCACCACCAGGTAGCTCGCCTCCTAGTTAGACCGACCACCGCATGACAATCTCGAGGAGCTCACCACCATACCCCACGTTTTATGGGATTGTGATTTGTAACGGCTGTATTAGCTCACCCACTCCCCGATTTAGGCGGAAATAGGCAACCTTACCGGTTGGTGGGTTTATGCCCACCTAACACGAAAGCAGGTTCCATCACAGCGGGAATCCATGAACTGCTCTTCCAAACCCACGAGGACTTCAGTATATAAAGACCTCACCCCCTAGGGGCAAAGGGAGGCGAGAAAAAGAGGTGGTAGCCCCTACTCTCTAGCTCTCTCATTCTCTAATATCATTAT
The DNA here is from genome assembly GCF_055504915.1 of Nelumbo nucifera. Taxonomy (NCBI): domain Eukaryota; kingdom Viridiplantae; phylum Streptophyta; class Magnoliopsida; order Proteales; family Nelumbonaceae; genus Nelumbo; species Nelumbo nucifera. The sequence continues at coordinate 36,179,175 of NC_142651.1, read as the reverse complement.
CAACTCACTACTAAGTGTTGACTTATCCATCGGAGTGACCTCGCCGGGTATACACCCCCGGGCTCTCTGATTCAGTTGTTGCAGGTTCCTCAGCTCCCGCCGCCTACAAAGATGAGCAAATCATCTTCAGCTTGGGAGTAGCCGGTTCAGTTCCCGTCGTTGCTGGTAGCCAAATCAGTTTTTGTAGGGAGCATCTGGGTTGCACTACGCTAGGGATCTCCACTTCAGCTTCTGAGTCATTGGCCACTTGGGAGCAGACGAGGTGACGAGGTATTTAGCCAAAAAAATGATACGTGACCAGAAACTGTCACATCAAGACCCTAACCCTATTTTTTCGGGTTGGGTTGGGTCGGGTTCGCGGGTTGGGTCAACTTTTTGCCAGGTCTAAGTGAAGTAAAAAATAAGACCCGAAGCAGAGTAAAATAAACCCCAAAATAAAATTAAAACAGAATTTGCATTCTTTTTATTTGCACTTCCATGCATTTATACAAACATAGATAAAATTGCACCGCAAATTGCAATAGGATTAAGGTTGTGATAAATGAGCCAAACTGATACTTGCACTAGTTTCAAATAACATGAAATCCACATTATAATGAATGGCCCAATGCAATAACTGTTAAAAAAAAAAACAGACCATACCCCCCAAATCATAAATGTGATAGTGAACATAGTACTATTAATCAAAATTCATTGGTCAAAACTCTTTCCATATTATATATTTTCTGCATCATAGATTTTCTTTTTTTTCTCTGAAGCTGGAATAAATGACAACTAGAAATTTAGACCAAACCTATGAGAGCAAATCAGCCCCCCACAACGTCCCATAGTACATCCCTATCGTGTATTGAGAACATCTCCCAATGATGATAACAGAAATGATGATGTCATTATCGGAAGATGTTCATAATATACGGCGGAGATGTGGTGTGAGACGTTGTGGGGGGCAATCTGATGGAGGGCTGATTTGAACTCCAAAACTATTTCATTGCCATCACAAATGACGTATTGTCTTGTGTCTAATCAGCCAATGCAAAATTTTCAACCCCCGCACCAACAGTTGAAATAAAAATTTTAGTCTTTGGCTTGAGAAAAAGAATATTCTAAAAGGGAACAAGACCCATTTAGCAGAGAATCCTGATCCCTAAAACATGGTATATGTGAGAAGTTCCCAAGCTTGATCTTACCCAAAAATGGCGGAGAACGATATCCATTGATCATGTGATAAGTTATGTTATATGTATGCTTGTCTATGCATCCATCCATGTATGATGTACCTCAAACCAAGATTTGGCCAATTCAAAAGGATGCAAGTATCATTCAGGTCATTAGATGGAATAATAGTGGTGTCTTGAAAGAATAAATTTATAAAATGCATATATTAGTATATTACCTCCCTTGTTTTAAGGAAAAGCAATACTAACAAAAGAAGACAAAAGCTGAGTATGGAATCGTCTTCATCATAACTCAAGGAAAGTGTTGCTAAAAAGCACGGCAACACCCTAAAATCAAAAGGCACCATAAATCAATGGTTTTAAACAATTGCCATCAGGACGTCGGAGCACTGTCACTGCCATTCTGGACGCCAGAGAATTGTAACTGCTTTCCAAGGCGCTGGAGACAGTAAAACAAGTGGCAATTTCCACTGGTGATTTTCGCATAAAGGAGACTAGAGCAGGGACTCCATATCAAAATGCCCGCAGAAAGAAAGTAAATATAGAAAACAGGGAAGAGGGGAGAAACAAAGGTAATAAGGAGAGACAAAGGAACAAACGAACAGATGGGAAAAGGGAGAAAAGGAGAACAAAAGAATAGAAAAAGAAAAAACAAAAGAACTTAGAGAAGGAGAACAGAAAAGGAAAAATAAGAAAACAGATGAAGCACAGAAATAGAGAACAAACTAATATATGGGAAGACGGGGGAATGAAGAAACACAACAAAGGTTGAAATCTTTAGGCGTTTAGTATAGAAATAAGCATTTAATATAAAACTAATTATTAGAAACACATTAACAAACTGTTAGAAATCCACCAATCAAAATTGCCATTGAAATCCTAGTGAATTAAGGTCAATTTGTCTTATCCTTTGAAAACAATTTAGGGTTTGTTTGCTTCACAGTCAGAATTGAAAATTGGAATTGTCAATTCCTCCCACCTGTTTGGTTCATACAAGAATTAGAATCGAAACTAAATCAGGATCAATTGGAATGGATTCTCATTCCAAGGGAAGGGGAGGGAATGGTCATTCTCTCAAATGGGGAATGCCATTCCACTAGGAATGGAAATGGGATTTCAATTCTGCCCAACCAAAGTCCTTAATTGAGGATCGCAGAGCTCCTCCGTCTAGCCGCGGTCGAGCACTACACTCCTTGACTTTAGAACTGGGGGAGTGGTGTTCGGGTGATTTTCCATTTGGCTAAAGGCGCCACGTGGCGAGATCCATGGCTGTTTTCCCCGGGCTGCATTAATGTCATCATCTCGAGACCAATGGGGGAGTGTTCTACATGAACAAGGAAGCGAACTCCATCGAGGCAAGGGGGTCCCCCCGAAGACCTTGGCAGACAACCTCATCCCGACAACCCAAAAAAACCCAATCCAACTAGGACACGGATATTCAACTATAGGTAGGTATTCCCCATTCGATGTAAAGGACTTTGGACTCTACACTCAATTGAGCACCCTTCTTGCATTTAATTTGGTTTGTCTCGACCGATCTCTTCACCACTCACTAACTTGAGTGTCGGAGTGCCTACCCGGGGAACAACTCATTAGGCCTATGACTCTTCCTGTGATTGTTGATCTCAGTGTGCGGCTTCGTCCTTCCACCTCGACTTCATCCAGTTGGTAGGACTATCTGACTGCAAGATCAATTCGGAACACCTCAGATTGGACAACATCAGTATGTATGTATATCAACAATTTCAAGTTTGAATTTTTTTTTTTTCAAAAACACGATAACTATATATTTTTTCCATATAACAATGTTGAAACTGAACTGAACTCAAACCTTATGAAATAAGAACATTTGGCAACCCAAACCCAAAGTTGGGTTGAGGGTTCCACTGCTTGGGTTGGTTAGGATTGATGTCAACCCAACCTAACCCGGCCCAACTTGCACTTCTAGGCTCTAGGCTCTGGAGAAGGGTAATGTATGTTCTGATTTAAATGAGTGTGTATGCATAAAATCATTCTATCATGCGTTGCTATTTCCATAAATACATACACCCGCTATATATTCTTTTGATTAAAAAGAAGAAAATTTGTATAAGCACGTAATGAACTTGGTCACCAAGGTCAAAGTGCCAAAACATCCTACACCACTGTCCCTTTTAAGTGTTTTCGTTTAGAGTGTGAAATCATGAAGACTCCAAAATTGTCAAGAGTGTGAAATCATGAAGACTCCAAAATTTTGCATTTTCGTTTAGAGCAAATCTAAATACACCTATCCCTTTTAAGTGTTTTTTAATTGTTTTTTTCTATGAATTATTTTCCAAAGAATATGATCCTTGTTTTTTGTTGATTAAATTTTGTGGTTGGTTAATTCATTCAATTGTTTTGATTTTTGGTGTAATAGATCTTTGATGTATACATGTATTGCACTTTGAACACATTGGATTAGTTCAAATATTCGTGAACGTTACACCATTCATTAGTGGTGGCTTCTACATTATATTAGTCAATGCTTCCCTATAATATTAAAAATTAAAACCATCATAAATTGATTAAGCCTAATGAGTTAGGCCTGGGCCTGGCCTATTTACTAATGGGCCTTAAGGTGTTAGTTCCATCCCATGTGTAGTCACTGAACTGCTTCCCAAGCATTACCCATCGTGGACCGGATTTCATTGGGCCAAAAGATGGTAATAAATGTAAGTTGTTTTTTCAATAGGACAGCCCCAGCAGGGGCTTAACTGGGTCTTGATATTTATGGCTTATAAAAAGTTGGCCCAGGTCGGCCCATGTCTCATGTGATACAGATACTTAAGGGCGTATACGGGTAGATAGTAAATGATTTTTGTCTGCTCTAGCTGTAAAGGGGTTTTGTTGCCTCTTTGGGGGTAAACTAGAGACCTTAGACTAATAAGTTGGAGCATGAGCATCATTCATTGTTTCCATTTGGGTTTCAGTTTGTCTCAGCGTAAATAAAATAACATTAATAGAAAATTTTACTAGTTTTCCTTTTTTTTCACCTATTTTACATGGGAACCTGTTGATGTCATACATTCACAGAAATGGGTAAGCAGCTAAAGCTTCAGATGCCTACAACTGCGTGGAATGGGTAAAAGTAAAAAAAGCCATCATCAATCCATGTGGAATAGTGGATGTGGACCAAGGAAAAGGAAAGCAACCAAGCAACTAACCGCCTTCAATATCAATATACTTTTTATGTTGATCTATTCAACAATCTGATTAACTTGGAAATATCACATTTACCAATCCAAATAAAAACTTATTCAACAGCTCGGAATTTAGTATTAAGGAGCCATAACTTGTCCTGACTTAGAATGGTGAGGGCTGAGAAGCATCAAATCATGTCGTAGTGCAATGAGACCCATCCCATCATCAAGTCTGAAGACATCTTTTTACCTACCCACTGGTGGGGATTGGGGTCCTACCCATGAACCATGACCCACCCACGCAGGCGCAGGCAGGATAAATGGATAGTCTCTTCATTGAAGAGAAGGTGGTTGAGGACACACCCCATTCAACTAAAACGGGCGACAGGATAAACAAAACAGAGGAGGTGGTTGAGGACACCCCCCTTTCAGCAATAATTACTAATGAAGGATAACCCAACAGGCCAACAACAGAAACTATTCTTTGGTGGAAGATAAGAAATGTATTGATTTTCCTTTCTCTGAATTTAGCAATTAGTAATAGTGTAATAATACTAATACATCCCAGCATGCCTCCTAAACTATTCTCTACTAGTATTTCTCGTTTCCGTTGCTTAGTCCAAGCCAGATGGGGAGGAAGGGAAGACCTAAATTTTTGTTGCAGACGACCATTGCATTCAAATAAGCTAAAGCATTCTTTGTTAGAAGTTGAATGAAACAGTAGCACTATTGCAGATAAGTAGCAAACCTAGCTTCTAAAAACAGAAAATATAAAACTGATTGGTTGAGTTCTACTCTAAACCAACCTCACAAGATTCACAAGGGAATCAGTGGCTCCTACCGGGTCCCCCCCCACCCCCACCACCCGGGTAGACAACTACATTTATGCACCAGCGTCCTGGACACAACAGCCCACATGACTACCCACTTTCTCTAGTGTTTACTGTTTACCAAATGTGTACCATTCACATTTAAAGACAGCCCAACGCATGGAGCCATAGTAGGGCTTTTATAGGTTTCTTACACAGACAGAGTGGTTCCTAGTTGTGAAACTTGAGCTCTAATATTCCTTCTCCGTTAGGAGGAGCCATGGGTACCGCTGGGGAAGCCAACAAGAGGAGAAAGAAGAAGCACATCAGACATGATCTTAGCTTCTCAGCAAGCTTGCCTGGCAATGTTCGTGGGGTTTTTGCTGACTCTATCTGCGCAGTGAAGTACTCAGTCAACCCCTTTGTGGATTTTAGGGAGTCCATACTTGAGATGATTAGGGATGTAGGCGTCCGTGATTGGGAGGAGATGGAGGAGCTAGTTTACTGTTATTTGGTTCTCAACTCATCGGAGATACATGGGTTCATTGGAGATGCTTTTCTCAGCTTGTGCTTGTCATAAACAGCCCAACTGAGCTTTGTTTGTATCCCTGATTCTGTTGATAGAAAGAAATAAAACAACTTCATATTATCATGCTTGTAGTGTTGTTATGCTGTATGGTAATCCGTTTAATAAGTCACACCATGTTTGGCCTTCGAGAGCTTCTGTTTGCATCTATTACCCTTAAGATGGAAAACATATAATCAGAATAGGACCCTCCATCGGAAATTAAAATAAAATGAGGCGTGTAAATCTGCTCTCTCAAAACACTTGACACCTAGCAATTTTGTCCATCTGGTTGGGGCTTGGCTTTTTGGGTCTCTTCAAGAGGATGGTTGGGTTAAAGCATTCTTTGACATGAAAATATGATGTGAAGCGATCAGTTCAATTTAGAGTGTGCTACATTACAAAACCAACTGACGGTTTGCAGTCTGCACATTTGCCGCAGGACCTTCTGGACGCCGGGAGGCCGGGAAATTGTCCTTTTTGGTCAGCGATAAATAGTTAATAATGCAAATTGCAATGCATCATATCAACAAACAGTATATGGATGTTGCGTTTACAAAGCAAATGACCAAATGCTAGCTTTATCCACACCACAATCCAGAGTCCCGACAACCACTTAAGCATGATAATCTGGTTACTTGTACATCCTTCCATTCCTCATAATGGCAAAACAAGTTGGCATCCAAAACGATAAATCTTCCTGCATCAATTTGATACATGTATAATTGCAGGATTGGGCACATCCCATTCACAAAAAACAAGGAAAAATAATCTCTTTTTCATAATAAATAGTAAAGATGGAGGAAAGACTCGCTACCTTATTTCTGCAGTGTTTTTTGTTTGTTTCATAGGGCTACACAATACCCATAACCCCCTTTCCCCCCAAACCCTGGTGACAGCGAGATTTGATCCCAAGCTACAACCAGAGAGAGAGAACTTACCATCCGCCTTATAGCCAGACCTTATAATGATGACAATCCGGGGAAGGAGGGCAAGTCCAGCATATTACCCCAATTGTGAATTGTCCCAGCATTTAATTTGGATGGGGAGGGTCAAGGACTCAAGGGTGAGCGATTACAGATTGCATGACTGAGATCATTTGCTAAATCTTTGGTCACCGGAGACAACTCTGAAAAGTGAAAATCCCTTGCCAAACTGATTGGTTGGTAGGGTCTCCGGCTGGTTGTAGCGGAGACTTGATCCCGCCTGAACCAGGGGTAGAGAGTTATGGGTTTGGGGGATCAGGGATGGGCTACCCCCCTGTTGTGTCCCTGGAGCAAAATAAGTGAAAACCCCTCAGCTATCGACATGTCTATTTGTCAGCTCTCCCCCAACAGCCCAACTTGCATTTGCAGACTAACTGCATCAAGCAACCTCTCCAACCATTGCTGATTGTGCCCACGGCCTACCATGATCTTACACTTCACCGTACCAAACCGAATTCCTTAGAAACCAAGTTAAAGTTGGCTGCCTCTCTTGGGCATTTCCTCAATGCACCAGGTATACCTACAACTCTTGTCCTTTACTGCAGAGGGAATAACTTTACTGCTGGTTGCTATCTATGGAACTCGACAGGTTTTTACTTTGGTGTTTACTGCTAAAACCAACAAATGCACAGATTAAGGTGGGAAAAAAAAAGGATAACTCAGGCAACAGTACGGGAACGCTTTTCGCATACATGATACATCCCCTTCACTGGAGGAAAATTAGGCAATGCTTATTTTCTTTTTTAGACATGTAGAAGAATAATGAGTTGGGCTTTCTTAATCCGACTTACCTACAGTTGCAACAACCTCTCCAACTGACAAGAGGCTGCACCATATCAAATACCAACATCACCTCCACATAATTATATGAACAAGGGAGCTAGGCAGCAAAACAAGAAGCCAAACCAGGAAAACTATGGGCATGTTAAGATTGTATCCACAAGATTCAGCAGTCCAACTTGAGTGGTCCTTGGAGAATATCACCACAACATTCTTCAAATGTATCAGATGGCAGGTGGAAGAAACAACAGATCCTATCAACTGTCCTTACCATTATTTCTGTGACAGCACTTATCCAGGGAATTATCCATACATCGTAGACATTTTAGTACTGAGCTTCACAGCACTTTCTTATCTATCAACTCTGGTCTTTACCGTTCTGGAAATCTCAAGGGGCAAAGGTGCCTGTTATATTCAGTCATCAAGGAGGTATTGGCTGCCTTCTGGTCCAATCGCCTTTCCACTTATCCTCCTGGCCCTTGCCAAGGGCCACCGCATCAATACCATATTTCCACTCTCATGCATGGGACCTGCACTCCTTCAATTGGTTTACATTTCTGCTCTTGCTTTTAATAATGTAGCTGACAAGAATATCATTTATGCCTTGTTTGAGTTGTCAGCAGTTTCTGGAATCTTGCACTCTAGTCTCTACTTGGATTCCATCATTTTGCCATACTACACTGGACTGGATGCTCTAGTTTCATCAACCTTCTCTGGTGAGTGCATATCATGTGTGTGCCGGAAGGAAGCTCTAGTGGTAGGAGGGAGGTTGGTCTCATACAGAGGATGGTCAGCAACAACGTTTTCTGTTGTTGCCACATTGCTTTGGAGGATTTTCTGCAATTTGTCTGGAGAAGAGAAGGGAAGAATTCTGTTGGTTAAATTCATATTGGAAGGCCTGGGTTGGATCTTGATAACCATAGATTGTCTTTATCTCATGATAAATTCAATACAACTCAGGTCACTCGAAGGAGGGGTGGCTTTTGGGTGTCTACTTGTTTTAATTTCTCTTCGCATCTTAAGAATGCTGTGCACTCCATTGTGTGGCTCGATGCCATTTTGGGCATTGAAAAAGGAAATAGGTTCAAAATCTGGCATCATGATACAATAATGGGAACAAGATTAGTAGTTTATCATGTAAATTGCACTTTTTTTTATCGCTCTTGGATTTACCAAAAAATAGGGCACTCAGATAATACAAAATTTAGTATACAAAAAGAAATAACAACTCTAAAAACCAGTGAAGTGTTGTCGCACTGTATCTGTATGTAAAAAAAATCAGTATATGTGACCATTTGTTCCAGTAGGTGAAAGAAAATTCTGTTACCTTGAAAAAGATCATCTATTCAATGAAGTAGAAGCACGAAAAAAAAATCTCCAACTAAGTTACAAGAAAAATATGCTGCAGCTGCTGTCCATCTCTAGCTAAAATTCACAAGCCCTAGGTCAGGAGTAAGTGGGTGCAGATTTGTACGGATGCAATTAATTTTAGCAGAAAACTTGGGCAAGGGGCATGCAAATTACCTTGTGAATTCATTCATATTGCCCATCCTTGCTGTCAAATGTTCCATGCTGCAGACAGATCAATTTCTGTCATGAAATGAACACCACACTCATGCAGGTTTTGGGAAGACAATAGTTGTAATTTACTCCCATATTTGACCAAAAGTAACAGCTTAAAATACAAAATACTACTGATCGCAATCACTCATCTACAAGGCCTAAAACTACTTGACTAGAGTTTGGCACCTGACCGGTGACCACTCATTGTTATTATTATAAAATAATTATCAGAATATCAAATAATAAATGGCAACATCTTGCTAAGCCAATGTTTTCAAAACCGGACCGGACCGGAAAAAGGAGAACCGGTCACCCATTTCACCCTAGAACCATCTTTTGCCTAAAAACTGTTGATTTGGTCAGCGAATCATTGACCCGGGTGGTCGAGCCATTGACTCAGACAATGGTTTTTGGTCGTTTTTACTTTTTAATTTTTTTGTTAGAATGGACCATTCAACCCGAGAACCGGACCCCTGAATAGTTCATTATCCGGTTCAGTTTTAAAAACCTGGTGCTAAGCTACTCGGCTTCTGTTGGTGAAGAACATTTCATGAGGTCAGAACTCCTCTCATTACCACAAGGATTTAATTTACAAGAAAATGTTTGTAATTTACTCCCTAATAGGGAAGAGCAGTCGTGGTTATTCCACCCTAAGAAGCAAAGTATTTAATAGCTTGTTCAGGTTAGAGAGAGAGATCGAGCCAAGTAATTGGCATCTTACCTTAGGAATCTAATTCAAGATTGGAGTCGCACCAACAGTTTGGCACGATAGTACGCCCCAAGCGTGAGCTCCAAAAGGAGGAACCAGCGGTCCGAGCTCCCCAAAAGGAGCCCGAACTATCCCTTTGACCCCGAGCCTTACGAGAAGCGCAAATGGCAACAATCTGAACTGGCCCGCCCCAGGGCAGTTTGGGCCACACCTCTATCCGAACTCAAGACTTCACCTCGCACACCACTCCAGCACTTCGTCTCCAGGTCGCCAAACTGAACAACCATACCGTACCTGACACCAAAGGAGTCTGTATCTTGAGGCGGCGCACCTGACTGACTTAGGATCAGACGCTTGACAGCCGCACTTCAATGGCCACCTGCCACCGCCACCTCCAGTTACAGAGACGACTCCGACAAAGAGAGCAGTGGCGGTTCTGCCCCAGTAGAGGTGATGACACCCAAACTGGCAAAAGTGTAGAGGTAATGATACCCAACCTGACAGGAGCTTGGGAGTGAGTGCGTGAAGTGGCTATAAAAGGCCCCCTTCCCCCCAAGAAGAGAGGTATGTGATAACTTTGCGCCATCTGGTCTTTTATCTTGCCTTTGAGGAAATACTAACTTGAGCTTCGGAGCACTCTCACCAGGTTCTTCCACGGAGATTACTCGCTTTCTCCTCCGTTTCAGGCACCTTTTGCTCCAGCCCGAGGCAAGATCGTTGACAGCTAGGATCGGCCGGATAGCACACCATCAATTGGCGCCGTCTGTGGGAACGCTTCTAAAAGCCTCCCTCTAAAACTCTCATAACCCCCGTTTTCCAAGAAACCCCAACACTCATGGCTTCTTCCAACAATGTCGGACGTAGCACGGAGATGAACGTCCCTGGGGAACAACTTCAAGTCCCCGGGGTGTACATCAGACAGTTCACCATCCCTTTCGGTGGATGGGATCCCCAGCCTAAATGCGCCACGAACAGTGGCGCCCGTGAACCTTCCCACCGTGAACGTCCCCCTTCCTCTCCTTGTCGAGACAACCTTTACCAAACCAACTGCTGTCCCCCTGGCGACAAGCCAGAACCAGTTTACGCCACGAACAGTGGCGCCCGTGAACCTTCCCGCTGTGAACATCCCCCTTCCTCTCCTTGTTGAGACAACCTTTACCGAACCAACTATTGTCCCCCTGGTGACTAGCCAGAACCAGTTTGATGACTTGATGCAGTGCATGCGGGCAATGCAAGCCCAAATGCAGTAGTTCCAGTAGCATCAGCTCCAGCAGCACCAAGTACTGCACCACATCTCTCAGTATCACTATCAGCAGCAGTTCCCCCAACTGCCTCCTCTGCCTCTTCTGAACCAACCACAGCTTCCACCTCGGCACCCTGCTCCAAAGCTGGTTAAGCCCTCCCCTCAGGGCGGACGCCATCACCCCCGCCTCGCAGCTCGCCGGCGGGTCGGGAACCTCGCCCGCCAAGTCAGCACCTCGACACTCCAAGTCTGAGCTCCCGCCCACAGAGAACCGATTCAGCGTCCTAGCGGCGAACTACCAACAGTCCGGGCCCATCGAGCTCAGCAACACAGAGGCCAGCAACGCTAGTACCAGGCCCACTCAGCAACGAAGACGCCGGCGAAGTTGCCAAACTGCCACCCATGTCCTACCCGAGCTCCGAGGTAAAGAAGAGACAAGCTCGGACAAGGTAAAAGCTACCCCTATTCTCTCAGTCCCTTCCCCCCTCTCATCAGAACTCCTCACAGTCCCCATGCCTAGAGATTTCAAACTCCCCCCCCTAGACAAGTATGATGGATCATTCGACCCCAACGACCACGTCGATGCCTTCCAGTCCCAAATGCACCTAGCAAGGGCCAGTGAATCATGCATGCGCGTGGCCTTCACTACCACCTTCAGGGGGTGGCCCGCACCTGGTACAGGAACCTGGCCCCCGAGTCAATAAGAAGTTGGACCCAGTTTGTGCAGGTCTTCACCGCACACTTCGTTACCAGCAAGCGGTGCCCCAGAACCGAGGAAAGCATCTTCGGAGTAGTCCAGAGGGAAGGAGAGTTCATCCGGGGCTACATCAAGCGGTTCAACAATGCGTGCTTGCAGATACCGCGATTGGACCCCGCGGTGCAGCTCGCGGCGGCCAAGAGAGGAGTGACACACAAGGAGTTCAAGTGGCACATGGTAGCTAGCCAGCCCGCGACCGTAGCTGAATTCCTCAAGCTCGCGGATAAATTCATGAGAACAGAGGAGGAGATCAACCAAAGGACCGAAAGCGGGATCGATCCAGCCCGGGAAGCGAAGCCGAGCCAGCCATTCCGAGCTCTCTTAGCAGCTCGGACGGACTACACACCCCTGAACACGAAGCGGGCTGAGATCTTGATGATGATCAAAGACGCCCCGTACGTAAAATGGCCACCTCGCCTAAAAGGGAACCCAAACGAGAGGAACAAAAACTTGTATTGCAGTTTCCATAGAGATCACAATCATAGTACCGAGCATTGTAATAATCTCCGGGACGAGATAGAGGGATTCATCCGTCGCGGGTACTTGAGAAATTTTGTACAACATAATAATAATAATAATAATAATAATAATAATAATAATAATAATAATAATAATAATAATAATAATAATAATAATAATAATAATAAGACAGGTTGGCAAGGGGAGAACGGTAGGGATGCCCCCGAGTCCAGCAGCAGGCCGGCCGAACCTTTGCAAAGACAGCCTCCGGAAGAGAGGCCAGTTCGGGGAACCATCCACATTATAGTGGGAGGTTTGGTGGTAGCGGGTTGTACTTCGGCAGTGGCCCGGGCGTCAGTTCGCGAAGCTGCCCGAGAAGAACAAAACCCTCCGAAGAGGCCGAAGACGAAGGAACCGATTTCCTTCACAGAAGACGATGCGCGAGGGGTCCACTACCCCCACGATGATGCGCTTGTTGATTCAGGCAACTCGGCGGACATTCTCTTCAAGTCGGCGTTTGACCAGCTTCAGTTGCAGAGAAGCGAGTTGAAGCCTGCGAACACTCCTCTGGTGGGCTTCAGCGGAGAGGAAGTCAGGCCCCTCGGGAAAATAACACTGCCTGTGGAAGTCGGCACATGGCCCTGTGCGGTCAGACTCAACCACGATTTCCTAGTGGTCGCAACCCCCTCCCCATACAATGCCATAATAGGGCGGCCAATCACTCATGTCCTACAGGCAGTGGTCTCCACCTACTACTTGGCAATGAAGTTTCCTACAGACTTCGGTGTGGGGGTAGCGCGGGGCGACCAACTTGAGTCCCGCAAGTGCTATGTTGCCGCCCTAAAGGGAAAAACCAAGGTGGCCAATGACCTCGAGCTGGAGCGGCCTACGGAGCAAGGCGAAGAACGAGCTTCGCCCATAAAGGAAACAATCGCAATCCCAACTTCAGCTACGGACCCGGCTCAAACGCTACAGATCGGTGCTTCCGTCCAAGAACCTCTACGAACCGAACTGGTGAGTTTCTTACTTCAAAATTTAGATATTTTTGCATGATCCGCGGCCAATATGCCCGGTATTGACCCCAACCTTATAACTCACAAACTTAATACTGACCTTGTAGTCAGACCCATTAGACAAAAGAAACGCAACTTAGCCCCAGAGCGCTGGAGGGCGGTCGACGAGGAGGTCGAAAAGCTCCTCGCAGCAGACTTCATAAGGGAAGTTCATTACCCGAGCTGGGTAGCCAACCCAGTGCTGGTAAAAAAAGCAAACGGCAAGTGGCGCATGTGCGTCGACTACACCGAACTGAACCGAGCTTGCCCGAAAGATTGCTTCCCCCTCCCCAGAATTGACCGCTTAGTGGACACGACCTCGGGACATGAGTTGCTAAGCTTCTTGGACGCCTACTCGGGCTACAACCAAATCAGGATGGACCAGTCCGGTGAGGAAACAACCACCTTCGTAACCGAGTTCGGCCTGTACTGCTACAAGGTCATGCCCTTCGGACTGAAAAATGCTGGGGCGACCTTCCAAAGACTTGTGAATAAGCTGTTTCAGCCCTTAATTGGCACGAAAATAGAATGTTATGTAAACGACATGGTCGTCAAGACACAGTTTTCACAGGAATTAATACAAGACTTAGATTTTGTCTTCCAAATTTTGTGCCAATTTAGCATGAAACTGAACCCAAACAAGTGTGTCTTTGGTGTCACCTCGGGTAAGTTCCTAGGGTACATCGTCAACCGGCGCGGTATTGAGGCCAACCCGGACAAGATAAAGGCCATCCTAAATATGAGACCACCCCGAAAAGTAAAAGAGGTTCAGAGGCTAAACGGCCGCATAGCCGCTCTGAGCCGCTTCATGTCCAAGTCGGTAGACCGTTGCCTGCCTTTCTTTAAAACAATCAAAGGCAAAGGGTTCGAATGGACCCAAGACTGCCAGCTCGCGTTCGACGAGCTAAAAAACTACCTCGCTAGTGTGCCGATCTTAACTAGGCCCGAGGTGGTCAGTTCGGTACTAATAAAAGTAGATCGGGTCCAGCGACCCATCTATTATGTTAGTAAAATTCTGTAGGGAGCAGAGACAAGATACCCGTAGATAGAAAAGCTGGCATACGCACTAATAATTGCAGCTCGGAAACTCCGCCCATATTTCCAGGCTCACACTGTCATCGTCTTGACTGACAAACCTCTGAGGCAAGTCTTACTCAAGCCCGAGTTTCCGGTCGGCTGACGAAGTGGGCCATCGAGCTCAGCGAGTACGACCTCTAGTATAAGCCACAAACTGCTATTAAGGCCCAAGCCTTGGCAGATTTTATGGCCGAGTGCACGTTCAGCCTCGAAGTTCCTAGGCCGGTTGAGCCCGAGATCCCCAGTTCGGGTGAGCCCGGAGCTCCCAAGCCAAAAGAGTCCGAACCCCGTGAAGTAGCAGCCAGGGTGGCATCCCTCCTAGTTAGGCCAAACGCGAACTGGGATGAGGAGCCCTGAATCCTTCACGTAGATGGCTCCTTGAACCAATAGGGCAGCGGAGCTGGAATAGTCCTGCGCGGCCCGGGTGGCACGAAATTGGAATACGCACTACACTTTGAATTCGCGGCATCCAACAACGAGGCGGAGTATGAGGCATTGATAGCCAGGCTGAACCTAGCGCAAAAGGTAAGAGCAAAACACAGTTATCTGCAGCGAGCTAACTATGATCGCCTACTTGGCAAAAGTAAAGGAGGCTCTGCTCAACTTCCAGTCACACTTCATCAAGCAAATCCCGAGGTCAGAGAACACTGAGGCCGATGCCCTGTCCTGGTTAGCCAGCATTAGTCACAACGCCATGAGAACCGTGTACATAGAGGACTTACCTCGGCCTAGCATTCTCGGTGGGGAAGAGGAGGTCACTCCCGTCCTTGAAGCAGAGTTGAGCTGGTTCGACCCACTCGCGAGCTTCTTGCTAGATGGGACCCTCCCTGTGGACCGCAATGCAGCCAGAAGGGTGTAGCGCCAGGCAGCCAAATATGTCATAATAGACGAACGGCTGTACCGACGGTCCTACACGCTCCCCTACCTGCGTTGCTTGCGACCTGCCGAAGCCGAGCTCATACTCCGTGACACTCATGAATGTCTATGCGGAAAACACTTGGGGGGCAGAGCCCTCGCCCAAAAGGCACTTCAACAAGGGTACTACTGGCCAATGATGAAGGCAGAGGCCGTTGAGCTCGTCAGAAAATGTCAGAAGCATGCCAATATCCACCATCAGCCTGCCGCCGACCTCAAGTATCTCAACAGCCCATGGCCCTTTGTGCAATGGGGCATCGACCTCCTGGGGTCATTCCCGCCAACAACAGGTGTGAGGAAGTTCCTAGTGGTGGCGGTAGATTACTTCACAAAGTGGATAAAAGTTGAACCTCTTGCAACAGTTACAGCTCGAAACGCACAGAACTTCTTTTGGAAAAACATAGTATGTCGCTTCGGGTTACCTCGGGTACTGATCTCCGACAATGGCAAGCAGTTTGAGGACATCAAGTTTCAGGAATGGTGCCAATATATGGGGATTCGGCAGAACTTCACATCGGTCGCGCACCCGCAGGCAAACGGTCAAACAGAAATAATGAACAAAGCTATCCTCCGCGGACTGAAAGCGCGACTAGACCGAGCTAAAGGGTTGTGGGCGGACGAACTACCAAGTGTTCTATGGGCTCACCGAACTTCGGAAAAAACCGCCACAGGAGAGACCCCCTTTAACCTCACCTTCGACACTGAAGCGGTAATCCCAACGGAGATCAAAATACCTACACTGCGACTAGAAGCATATGACGATCAGACAAACGGAGATGAGTTACGTACCAACCTCGACCTACTGGATGAGGTAAGAGACATCGTGTACATTCGGGCCGCAGTTTACCAGCAAAGAGTAGCTCGGTACTACAATGCCAGAGTAAAAAAGCAGAACTTCCGCGTCGGCAACCTGGTTCTCCATAAGATCATGGCACCCGAGCCCGGCGTGGGCAAACTTGGACCGAATTGGGAAGGGCCCTACCGAGTAAAAAGAGCTCTCGGGGGGGCATACGAGCTCGAAACTTTAGAGGGCAAACAAGTACCCCAGAAGTAGAACGTCGTTAACTTGAGACGATACTACCTATAGATCACCAAGCGAAGTGGACTAAGTCGCTACCAGAGCCTAAGGGCTAAAATGCCGAGCTAACAAGGACCTCGGCATGGGTGAGCAAAGGCAAGAAATGCCAACCAAGTGTTACCAATGAACTAATAGGGACATCGGCATCTCAGAAGCCAAGTGTTAACAACAAAACAGGCCGCACGAGTGCAGTAACCCGGGCAAAATGGATTGGGCATATGGTCAGTTCGGCAAAACGGTCAGTTCGGAAGAAAGAGTGACCAACACTTAACCAAAAGAAAATCATTCCAATGCAAAATACTTTGTGTACATTTCCAAAAAAAAAACAAAAGCGAGCTCACAGGCCCGGAGGTACTTCTTCACCATCAGAAGGCACTTCATCGATACCCGAAGGTCCTGCCTCGTTCTCAGAATCCGGTTCACTGTCAGCAGCGTTGGCCATCTCCTGAGTAATGCGCGAAGTGGTTATGGCGCTAATATCGAGCTCTGGGTACGTATTCTGGATCATCCACCGGCTCAATTTAAAGCCCCTTCTGTATGAGCCCACCATCAGGTCGTCAAAGTGCGACGAGGCGATATATTCATCGACGGCCTTCTTCTTGGCATCCTCAATGCCCTGAGAAAAGATCTATGTCCTCTCCCTAATATCCTCTTGAAGGTATTCAATATGATGCTGCAAGTTCAGCCTCAGGTCCGCCATATGCTTCACCCCCACTCCAATGGCCTCAGTGTCTCTCTGAGACCTCGCCAGCCGGGCCTGCGCAGCGTGAGAAGCCGCTTCAGCAGCCCAAGAAGCCGCATCGGCAGCGCGGAAAGCCTCTTCGGCAGCTCGTGCCCACCTCGAGCTCCTTTCCGCTTGGGCCGCCAAGGCATGGATAGAGGAGTTCACCTACCAAAAGAAAAAATAACGAATGTTCAAAAGAGCAGTAGCAAGAAAGGTAATGAGAAGGAGCCCGACAAGAAGTCGCTGACTTACCACCATGACGTGAGAGGCAGCACGCGTGGCTACATTGTTCAAAGGAAGCTCGGTCCACGCCGCAACCTCCTCAGGGTAAACGGCCTCCTTACTTTTTTGAAAAGCGTGGTTCGGCGACAACACGCTCCTGAACTCACCTTGGCCTCCCGAGCCTGAAGGCCCAGCTCACGTATAAGCATACTCTGTGTAAGTAGGAGCCCCTGTATAAGCAGCCTCGGCGTAAGGGGCCCCTGCCACTTCTTGTACTGGAGGGGCCATCTCGGGCTCCCTGGGCGGATCCACTGACGGGTAGCCCAGTACCTCAGGCTCTGCATCTCGGGGCAGTTCGGCACGAGTCCGCTTGGCGACTCGCTTCCTCCTCTTCATGACATGGAAAAGGTTCCCACCGCGAGTCTTCTTTGCGTCCATCGCACCTGCAAAAAGATCTTGGCATCAAGAAAACGAAAAAAACGGAAAGCAAAACAAAAGGCAAGCCTCTGAGTAAGTAACCTACCCGAACTCAGACCGGCCTCGATGAGCTAGGCCTCCGTCAAATAATGGTGGCATTTAAGCCCAAGCTGTGCCCATTCCCGAAGGCCCTTTGCCGTCTCCCTATCAAGTGTGACACCGGCATCGGGGGCAGCCATCCCCCACCCAGTCTAGAATGGCCACCCCATTGCACTTTGCACCCCGAAGTAGTCTCGTTTCCACGCCAGGACCGTATTAGGAAGATCATATAAAAGTTTGAACCCCGGGCGAGGAGACAGGTAGTACGCCCGCCTACGCCCGAGAAGGGGACCCCGCTTGCTTCTTAAGCATTAGAATAGAAGAAAAGATCTCCAGGTCTAAAGGCAAGATCTGTTCGCAAAAGATGGAGATAGTCCCCACCAAGTTACGAATAGAATTCGGGTGAAGCTGGCCGACGGTAACGCCGAAGTGGTTCATAACCTCGACGATAAGGGGGTGGAAAGGTAGGCGCAACCCGGCGACGAGATGCTCCCGGAATATCACGATCTCATCGGGACCATGTTTCCAAGGGAAGTTGCCTGAGGGTATAAAGTAAGTGTATTCCCTAAGCAAGTTGAACTGGGTGATAAGGGAGTAAAGCCCCTCAGGCGTCATGGTCGAGGGCCCAAACTTGTCTAACGTCCGACCTCGACGGGAGGAGGATGCCAAACTACCTGAGGCAACTCGGCCTACGGGTTCGAACTCTTCCTCGAGCTCGGGCTCTACCTCGGGTTCACTAAGGCTGTCGGAGGATACAGCTCGATTTGTAGAACTTGCATCTGACCCCCTCAAAGAGCTGTCTGAGCTATCCGAGCTAGACATCGGGAGGAAAAGGATACCAGGAAGAAAGTAGGCTCACCTAGAAAAAAGGCAAACGGACTACGAAAACTTGGACGCGAGCTCAAGAAGCGCGCACTGTCACATCTCCCAGCGGCGTATTTTTTAAATTTTGAAATAAGCGCGCACTGTCACGTCTTTCAGCATTTACAGACGGATTGGCGTGTTTCCTGACTTTTTGGCGCTCAAGAAACCCAGAAAACTCCTGGCAAACGCTCATTTCGCGCTATCAGTCAAACCAGTTCGAAGTACGGGTCAAATCCACCCGCCACCTCGCGAACTCCCCGCGCCAGGGCATTCCCCTTAGCATGAGGAGTGGGGGCAATTGATGAAGGAAGATTTGGACCGACCTCATAACCACTCAACACGTGGTAGAGGCAACAGCTCGGCACGACAGTATGCCCCAGGCGCGAGCTCCAAAAGAAGGAACCAGCGGTCCGGGCTTCCCAGAAGGAGCCTGAACTCTCCCTTTGACCCCGAGCCTTACGAGGAGCGCAAAGGGCAACAACCCGAACTGGCCCGCCCCAGGGCAGTTCGGGCCACACCTCTATCCGAACTCAAGACTTCACCTCGCACACCACTCCAGCACTTCGTCTCCAGGTCGCCGAACTGAACAACCGTACCGTACCTGACACCAAAGGAGTCTGTATCTTGAGGCGGCGCACATGACTGACTTAGGATCTGAAGCTTGACATCCGCACTTCAATGGCCACCTGCCACCGCCACCTCCAGTTACAGAGACGGCTCCGACAAAGAGAGCAGTGGCGGTTCTGCCCCAGCAGAGGTGATGACACCCGAACTGGCAGAAGTGCAGAGGTAATGATACCCGACCTGATAAGAGCTTGGGAGTGAGTGCGCGAAGTGGCTATAAAAGGCCCCCTTCCCCCCAAGAAGAGAGGTATGTGATAACCTTGCGCCATCTAGTCTTTTATCTTGCCTTTGAGGAAATACTAACTTGAGCTTCGGAGCACTCTCACCGGGTTCTTCCCCGAAGATTACTCGCTTTCTCCTCCGTTTCAGGCACCTTTTGCTCCAGCCCGAAGCAAGATCATTAACAGCTAGGATCGGCCGGATAGCATTCCATCACCAACCATTAAGAATATCATACCTTTGGGATAGTTGATGGAGTTGCACCACCAAGGCACAAAATGATTAAAGAAATCAAATTCTATTCACTCAATTGAATATTCTGAAAACTACCTAACACATTCACATAGACAGCCCAATTTGAAGTGAACTAGCATTAAAACTAAATTACTACTTCCCATCTATTCTTCCCAGACGACAACAACTTTAACCTCTCATACATTTTTTAGTGGGTAGGCACTTGATTTCACAATTTCCAAGATGAATGCTGTCATTTTCCATGCTTCCTTCAATTCCAACAAATGCCAACACCAATTGTCATGCAAGATGCATTTTAGTTCTCTGTTTATCTTTTCAAAGTAAAGGGGTTGGCTGGTCATGGATCTGGGTTTTCAATATGGGTCATGAATTTATGTTTGGATATAGGCATGCAAATAAGGGTGGATCTTGGTATAACGGTTGGGTTACTCCATTGTGACTTGAGTTTAAATCTTGAAAACAGCCTCTCTGTGCAGAGTAAGGTTGTGTACATCTGTCCCTCCCCAGACCCCGCATTGGCAGGAGCCTCGTGCACTGGGCTGCCCTTTATATAGACATAAAAATCATGAATACGGATTTCAATTTGGATTATGTTTGGGCTTGCGCATAGGTATGAAAATGGACTTGAGCTTTGATAAAGACTTCAGAATGGGCTTGAGTTTGGGTGAGATGTTGGGCCGGATTCTTAACCAATTTAAAAAAAAATACTCCTATATATTGGAATAAAGCCAATAATTACTTTTACAAGGCATACAATATGGTATAAAAATAATAATTATACTACGGCATCAAACAACCATTAGTTTTGTGACTATTGACTTCTTTGTGGGTGTCCGTGCTTAGGTTTTTAACTAGACTTTGATAGAGGTTTTTCTAACAAAAAATAGGGTGGTAATTGGAACTTCTGTTGGGAGTGACTATGGACTTCTTTGTTTCTCTGTTAAACAGTTCGGTAATTAATTTAATTATCCATAAATTTCTTAAAAAAAAACAATCATTGGCAGTTGTGAAAAGAAACACAAAAATCTAAACTTGTTACTATATGAAGTGCAAGGTTTATCATGGGGCTAGGCTGAGATCTTGGGAAGATCTAAGGTGTGGAAGGATTCCTCCAAAAGAGAGTTCCAAAGGCTTTATGTGGTGATGAACAAAGAGGTAAAAGGATTTCATATATATGATCATCAGTATAGTGTTTGGTATAATGCTCATCATGAGACATTCGAGGGAGATTAATGTATGGAAAGTTCCCACTTAAAGCCATTTTTAAAGGTTCTACGTGGTATGGTCCAAAGATAAAATGATTTCCTCCTCTGAAATCAAGGCCACAAGGACAAATGGACAATGTAGTTTAGTCTTGAAGAGTTAAAAGAAACTATGATAGTTGGA
Source organism: Nelumbo nucifera (assembly GCF_055504915.1). Lineage (NCBI taxonomy): Eukaryota > Viridiplantae > Streptophyta > Magnoliopsida > Proteales > Nelumbonaceae > Nelumbo > Nelumbo nucifera. The sequence continues at coordinate 36,158,036 of NC_142651.1, read as the reverse complement.
GGTGGATGATTTAGCACGAATCCTGGCTAGGTTGGAAGAGCTGCGCTACCTCTCCCAAAAACTCCAAAGACAGAAGAGATTGGAAATGGAATTCTAAGTGCCTCTCAGTGTCTCTTGTGAGATTGTCCAAAAGAGATCACTGTTTGCAATTTCCCCAAAACTGCAGAGATTTTAAATCAGCATGACGCAGCGTGAGGCGTTCGACAAAGATAACTCTACGAACACCCGTTCGATGGAGTTTGATTCTGGACTCGATAAGACACGTAAAATACTAGGCGTATAGCCTCAACAGTAGAGAGAATTGATGAAAAAAATTCTTGTGTTATTAAAGCTTAAAACAGAGGTATTTATAACGTATTAAAACATTGGCAAACTTGTAAAGTATAACAAATAGGTAACTCGAACTTGTAAAGCAACTAGGTAACTCGAGCATGCCTTCGATGTCCGCCGTTTGATGCCCATCATCCGACGCCAGGTAGCATAAGGAATCCTCTAGCGTGGGGACTCCTCTCTAAGGCGGAGCTGGCGTCGGTTGGTTCGGGTGGTTACGTATTGGTACTCCATCATTCACCCCCTCTTGGAAAGAATGCGACCTCGAGTCATGATCAGGGTATGCAAGTGTCACCTCAGGCAAATAATGATGAAGATCAGTAATATTAAACGTTTTGGAAATACCCATATGATTTGGCAAGTTCACTAGGTAAGCATTGTCATTGATCTTCTTGATAATCTTGTACGGACCATACTTCCGAGGTTTTAGCTTGCTATGCTTCCCAACAAGTAACCGCTCATTCCTTAAGAACACCATGACTTCATCACCGACTTCAAACACCTAGTACCTTCGATGCCTATCAGCTGCAAGTTTATACTTCTCATTGGCCCTGTGAAGTTTTTGTTGTACTTCCTCTTGTACGGACTGAATCTGACCTGCCAACTGCTCCGTTGTAGTACTAAGACCTGGTACCTTGGGTACCTTCACCAAATCCAAAGCATGGTTAGGTACTTTCATATAAACAATAGAAAATGGGGATCTACCTGTAGAGCTATGGATTGCATTGTTGTAGGCAAACTCTGCTTAAGCTACGGCAAAGTCCCACTGCTTTGGCCTCTCTCTGCAAATACTGCGGATCAGGTTACCCAGAGTTCGATTCACCACTTCTGTCTGTCCATCGGTCTGCGGATGAGCTGTACTGCTGAAATTCAATGACGAGTCAAATAGCCTCCACAAGGTCCAGAAGTGACTTAGGAACTAGCGTAATGATCTTAGGCACCCCGTGTAAACGGACAATCTCCCTGAAGAATAATTTGGCTGTTGTTGTTGCATGCGCGATCTTCTTACATGGGAGGAAATGTGCCATCTTAGAAAACCGATCAACAACCACAAACACGGAGTCCATGTTTCGTGGAGTCTTCGGCAAGCCCAGCATGAAATCCATAGACAAGTCTTCCCAAATAGCAGTAGGAACTAGTAAAGGCATGTAAAGACCAGTATTCTGGGCTTGTCCCTTGGCTGTCTGACATATATAACACCTACTTACGATAGTAGCCACATCTCTCCTCAGCTTAGGCCAGTAGTAACGCCCCTTGACAACCTCAATCGTCTTGTCCCTCCCAAGGTGTCCTGCTAAGCCGCCCCCATGCAAATCCCTAATGACTTTCTCGCGAAGAGATGTGCAAGGAATACACAATTGGTCTCCTTTCATAAGAAACCCATCATGTATGTGAAAGTCACCCGTCGGTTGCTTGGACATGCACTTCTCCCAAACCTGCTTGAAGTCTTCATCTTGGGCGTACAGATCTCTCAAACACTCAAAACCCACGATCTCAACGCTAAGGGTTGTAATCAGGGCCACACGCCTGCTCAAAGCATCTGCCACCGTATTCTGTTGTTCAGCCTTATATACAATTTTGTATGGGAATTTATCAACAAAAGCAGACCACCTAGCATGCAGATCACTCATCAACTGTTTTTGCTTACTTAAATACTTAAGGGCTTGATGGTCGGTGTAAAGGACAAACTCTTTAGCAATCAAATAGTGTACTCATGTCTTCAATACTCTCACAACAGCATAAAACTCTTTATCATAAGTAGACCAATTCTTTCTAGCTTCACATAGTTTCTCACTAAAAAAAGCAACCGGTCTCTTTTCTTGTGATAACACAGCCCCAATGCCCACTCCACTAGCATCACACTCAACCTCAAATAACTTGTCAAAGCTTGGCAGAGCTAACCTGTTCCTCTCCCCACTGGAACGTACCTTTCTTCAAACATTCAGTGATAGGAGCTACAATACTACTAAAGTGTTTGATAAACCGCCTATAGAAAGTTGCTAACCCATGAAAACGCCTTACGTCGGTTACGTTCATTGGGGTTGGCCACTCCCTAATAGCTCGCACTTTCTTTTCATCCACTTTAATTCCATCCTTACTTACAACGAAACCCAAGAACAATAAACTATTGCTCATAAAAGTGCATTTTTTTTTAAATTAACATATAGTTTATTTTCTCTTAACACACTCAATACCCCGCGGATATGTCTTATGTGCTCATCAACAAATTTACTATAAATCAAAATATCATCAAAATATACCACAACAGATTTACCAATGAAAGGACGTAGTACCTGATTCATCAGTCTCATGAAAGTGCTTGGTGCGTTAGTTAGTCCAAAAGGCATGACTAACCACTCAAACAATCCATCCCTTGTCTTGAAAGTTGTCTTCCATTCGTCTCTGGGACGGATTCTGATCTGTTGATAACCACTTCTGAGATCAATCTTGGTAAAGACCACAGTCCCATCAAGTTGATCAAGCATGTCATCCAGCCTAGGAATGGGAAACTTGTAGCCAATAGTGATTTTGTTGATTGCTCTGCTGTCAACACACATCCTCCAACTCCCATCTTTCTTCGGTGTCAATAATGCCGACACCGCACAATGACTGATGCTAACTTGGATGTGCCCCTTTTTCAACAGCTCTTCTACCTTCTCCCGTAAGATCTCATTCTCCTTAGGACTCATTTTGTAGTGTGGCAGATTAGGTAGGCTAGCAACAGGAACAAAATCAATGTGGTGCTGAACATCTCGCATGGGTGGCAGCTCATTATGTAAATAGTCAGGAACTACATCATGAAACTCGGCGAGCAATCCCTGCACTTCCACTGGAATTTTGTTCACCCCTAGTGGCTCACTCACACTCTCCCCTTTTATAACTAGTAAGTGGACCTCACGGGTATTTTTACACTCCCTTACAAACTCAGAGTAGCGATGTGTTATGGTAAGAAAATTCCTCTCCTCCACCTTTGAAGTTTTGGTTTGGTTCTTTTTTCGCTATAGGCAATAGTGTATAGCGCACACCCTCTTTCTCAAGCTGGTATGTGTTCTTCTTACCCAAGTGTTTGGCATCTACATCAAACTGTCAAGGCCTACCAAGCAAAATATGGCAAGCATCCATATCCACAATATCACAATAAACCTCATCAGTATACTTACCAATAGAGAATGGAACCTTGTAGCGTTCTTCCACACGCACGCTCCCAACTTCCTTGATCCAACCGATCGTGTAAGGGTTCGGGTGTTTCTCATGAATTAGTTGCAGCTTTTTTACCACATCTCTGCCAATAATATTCTTCTGGCTGTCACTATCAATAATAAATTCAAATAATTGACCATGCACCGTACACCTAGTGCGAAACAGCCTGTGTCGTTGTGTGTCATCTTTACTTTTCTGAGATAACATGAGCTTCCTCACAACACACGTGTACTCTTCATGCTCATAATTACCTCCTTCGTTCTCTCCATCGGGCCCACAATACACTTCATCATCACAAACTTCTTCCTCCTCCCTTTCTACTATGTTAACTGCCTTTCTCCTGGGACAATCACTAGACCTATGCCCAACTTCATTACACTTGAAACACTTAAAAGGGGCACGTTTTGCATACGGATTAATATTTTTAGGAGGGTTTGAAGTGTTACCTCGAGTGTTTCCTCCCGTTGCAGCCTTATTGGTGTTAGCTGCATTAGGCGAGTTGGAGGGTTGCACCCCTTGAGTTGACTTGCCCTTTTCAACCACTGCTGGCCTATTGTTATTCCCGCTATACCGTCGATAATTATCAGCTTGAGTTCTCTCTTGAAACATCAACTCAGCCTTCAAAACTAGGTTCCTCGTTTCAAACCACTCAAATAACGGGCTGCTTGTTGATTGTCACTTTCTGACAGTTGGTTCCTCTCAGCCAATCTCAGAAATTCTGAGGTGTACTCGCTCACACTCCTCTTATTAATTGTTTCATACGTCTCCATGTTCAAACTGGACCTCTTCCTTCTCTGATCCGAGTCTCCCTCATTCGTTCCCACCAAACAGATGCTCCTCCCTTCAATTGAAAAGCTACTAGTTTCACCCTTCTCTCTTCCGGGATCTCCATGTACTCAAAGAAACGGTCTACCTCGGTGATCCAATCTAGAAGACCCTCTATATCCAGATATCCACTAAAAGTAGGGATATCCACTTTTAGTTTAAACTCATCATCATTCCGACGGCGATTAAAATTGCCATGATATCGCCAATTCCTACCAGTCCTACCATCACCGGGATTAACTGGAGCAACGCCGAACTCTAGTTCATCGTCGCTATCATCATCAATAATAGGGTTCCTGGGTAATTGAGGTATAGGATCAATGATTGGCCTACCGTGGTCGTCTCCTCCGGCTTGATGCAATGCATTATCCCTATTCCTTGGAACATCCTCTCACAACATAGTTCGTAGTTGTCTAGCGATCTCTGCCAACTATTGCTCAATGTTACGAGTGGTTGTTCGCTGCTCTTCGATTGCTCTCCAAACAGCTTGTAGCCCCTGATCTCCGTCACGGGGTTGGTTGCGACTGCTACCGTCTTGGTTGGCCATCTGATTGGGCGAACTCTCGCTCTAATACCACCTGACGAACACCCGTTCGATTGAATTTGATTCTGGACTCGATAAGACTCACATAAAATACTAGGCGTATAGCCTCAATAGTAGAGAGAATTGATGAAAGAAATTCTTGTATTATTAAAGCTTAAAACAGAGGTATTTATAACGTATCAAAACATTGGCAAACTTGTAAAATAAAACAACTTGGTAACTCGAACTTGTAAAGCAACTAGATAGCTTGAACTTGTAAAGCAACTAGGTAACTCGAGCATGCCTTCGATGTCCGCCGTTTGATGCCCATCATCCGACGCCAAGTAGCGTAAGGAATCCTCTAGAATGGGGACTCCTCTCTAAGGCGGAGCTGGCGCCGGTTGGTTCGGGTGGTTACGTATTGGTACTCCATCACAGCTTCCCCATTTAATTGAATCCCAAAATCTGTCAAAGGAAATCTAGTATTAAACAACCTTGAAAAGTATTGGTGATAATTCAACCAAAAGCTAAGAGAAATGATAAGAACCTATATGATAAACTTGTCTTTTGGTGGAAACAAGAGAGAGTTAACCAGAAGTCACATTTATATTGAAATTATTTGCATAGTCATTAATTATATTTTTGTTCCAAAATCTTGTCATATTCATAATCTATGGTTATCGTTGTACTATTTGGTTTAAGCATTAATTGTGTCTATGCATTTTGAGGGTGTTTAGAAACACATTAGTTGTCTTGACACTTCCCTCAAATTGTAAAGTCTTATGCATCTCAAAATTTATTGCCAAGATTTTCATTTTTGAAGTATGAAAATTGTAAACCTTGAGGAAGATTATCTTGTTGGATTTCTATATCTAAAGACGGTTGAAGTATGTGTAGCCTAAATTTTTGCATTGCAAATTCCATATGAACAATAGAAGACTGCAGGACCTTTTTCTCAGATGGCATGAATATTTGGAAATATAGAAAAATGCATGGTTTTGACAAACTTGTATCAGTAAAATAAGTAATAGAATGGACAAGGAATCACTTTTCTCTTGGGCTTGACCACTTCTCTGGAATAGGACTCTTTATGGAGGCCCTTAGGCTGTATCTTGTTAATGATTCTACTGAAGTTCAAGTTTGCACCTCTTTCAGTAATGGTATCCATAGCCACGGACTTGTTTTTTCTTCTTCTTCTTGCTATTTCCTTTTTCTCTAAAGAAGAACTATGTTATCCAATGAAGGTTTGAATTCTGCCCCATGCTGATACCATGATACCCTTGTACCAACCACCTGGTCCACCTCATGTCTTCTACCAACACTGTTTTGATTGATCCCCATATCAAAAACTTGCATCCTGTGAATATGTTTCATTGTGCTGATAGGATGAAGGGGACAGGTAAGTGTTTTTTTTTTTTTTCTTGTTTGATCTATTATGCAGATTACTAACATCCAAGTCATGCTTCAGTGCTAAGGTCAGTGGATCTCACATACATCCTGCATCCTGCTCTGTCCCCACCCCATGAGTCCCCCTGTAATGTGTTTTATATAATACCCAAAAAAAGAAAAGATTTTCCTCTGAAATTTTAGAATGCAAAGGAGCACTTCAACTCTTTGATAAAATTCTGTACCAAAAAAAAAACTGTTTAATAATTCGTTCCATGTATTTGCTTTCATTTTATCCCATCCCTCATTTTATTTAAGAAAATTTCTGCCAAAGCTTTCAAATGTTTTAAAGAGCATATGTACAGTTAAGCAACCTTGAAATTCATTGTATAAAACCACTCTGTGGCTTTCTGCATCCAAACATACAGTCACTAAGCTAAATTACAATGATACCAAATAACAAATAACACTGATTTCAAGAATTGGCCAAAATTCATATGTACAGTCAATCTCACAAAAATTGGCTTAAATGGCAGAAATGATACCAAATAACAAATTTTACCAATTTTTGGAAAAACACTGATTTCAAAAGTCATTGATTTTTTAAAAATTTGTAAAGAAGAATCTACATCCTTGCCAAACATCACCTTAATTAACTTTTTTTCTAGATTGCATAGGAACCAAGGCAAGAATCACCTTTATATGGTATAGATAGATAAAAGGACATGGTTATCAATTTATCATGTTCTAAGAAAATATTTTTCTTTAAACTTTAAATTTTTTTACTTCAAAAAAGTTTATATATATATATATATAATTAAAAAATGGTCTTAGTGATCTTCGGTTATTGACGCCAAAATGATATGTGAAAAATATCAGGCGGGTTTATTAATTTTGGCTGAAATTTTGAGTTTGAGATTTTATTAATTAAAATTATAAAAAAAAAAAAACTCATCCGAATTTCCAAAGTTTCAAAAGGATCTCGTTACAGAGGTTTCCAAAATTGAAATTCAATAGGTGTCTAGTGTTGATTAAAGTTAAAACGTAAATGAAAAAGAAAGGAAGATTTGGTAGTGAGAGGGATTTGCATTTATGCATGTACTGCTCTTAATTTAAGCTTTAAAGCTGCGTAATGGGCACAAAAGCATTAAATCGAAACCAAATCCTTGAAGCGATGCCTGTCTCTCAGAGTGGGTAAAGAACTCCATTTGATTCAGTCTCTTTTTCTTTCTGTGGCATGTGATGATGTGAATTGCGACCCACCTCCTTTTTCTTTCCTCGGACGACTACTGCAACAGTGACACCCGAAGCTTCCCTTCATAAACCCTTTCCCCAGAAAACACTGCATACTACAATCACTATCACCGATCGATAAGCAAACGACCACCGTCGCCGTAATACCTTCATCATCATCTTTAAGCCATGACTCTTGAGTCCAGCAACCCCAAGAGGCTCGGCCACTCCAGCACTGAAGGAGAGAAGCTGCAGCAGAAACAACTGGATCGCGAAGTCCGGGACATGGTCTCTGCAATAACGAACCGCCTCACTGGGTCCAGACGCCAGATAGGGGATGGGGTCGACGAAGATGAGCGTGGTTCGAGTGTCATCACCCTCGCCGGGAGCAACACCGGAGCGACAATGAAATCGGATTTGGATGAGATGTCGTCTGATCCTCACAAGGTATCAATGGGCGAGGGTATGGGCGCTTACGTGAACAGCAATTTCCAGGCCATCAATAACTCCATCATGTTGGGTGGGAGCTACAGCTCCAGTGATCCGGGTGTTCACCTGGAAATGTCGGACTCTGTTGATCAGAGAGAAGAGCATAAGGGGCCGGAGAAGCAAGGAAGGAAGGGGAGAAAGAAAGAACGAGGAAACTCTTCCAAAACTGATCACCAGCTCTCCGATGATGACAGTAGAAGTGGCGATGGCGAGGCATGAAAACTGAAATATACAAATACAAGCACGTATTCGTATACGTCTTCCCATTAGTTTTATTATATATTTACTACTATCAATAACCTTTTTGGTATAGACAATAGATACCGTACGTATTATCAACATTAATAATGTTGTGTGTACGTATGTGTACTCATATACATACATACATACATACGTTTACATATATATATGTCTTTATGAGTTTATGGAACTTGTGTCATTGCTTAATTGGGGTACGTTAATTTAATTTCATGGTTACAATGCATTTCGACAGTATCCACAATTAAATTATTAAGTGGTAGCTAGAGCTAGACTGAATGTATATATGTATGTATTTCGGTGTGTTAATGGAGACTGAAGTGGAGGATTGTCTGGACGCGAGGCGCCCATATATGAAATTTCAGCACAGTAACACAGTCGTACAAGACTATTTAGAAAATGTCTGAGAATAAGTTACAACTACAAGGCCCAACAAAATTCCTGAACTATATTAGACATGATTTGATAATTTGTGTCGATTAACACCAGGAATTCATTAATTAATTACACTGGTTGCTCTTGATATTCCTGCTCCTGATCATCGGGTGCTTGGGGTTGCTTAATTGCGCAATTTTGGGCGTCTTTGCTTTTACCCCACAGAAGGGTATACAGGCCAACAATCACCAGGACTGATCCCAAGACGCTGTCCATCACAATGCCCACAAAGAAAGTTGATCAGTTTTAGGTGTATATATAGAAAAAAAAAAAATGGAGGTGGGCAGTGGCCAGAGAAGTAGAGATGAGAGAACAACACACCTTCCCAGGTGAAGTTGTTCATTCAGAATGGAGAAATCAAACATGGCTACAACGACCTGAATGAGAGGACTGAATGCTGCAGTGAAGAGGGGACCCCTTTTCTTTACACACCAGGACATCCCCACAAAGCTCAACCCTGATCCCATTATTCCCTGCAATTTCACATTGATAGAAATTAATTAAAAGCTCATCAGAGAAAACTCTGTGGGCTGTTGCCAGAAATTATTAATTAATTTCTAAATAGAGAGAGAGATGCGATCTAAATAAGAGTATATTGATATATATATATATACTTACAGCATACAAGACAGTTAACATCTCAACTTTACTTGAAAGAATCCACGAGGAAAAATCCCTTCCGCCCACAACCAAGCTGAGCGTAGCGGATTGAAGAGCACTGAAGAATGACATGAAGGTGGTGCTGGAGTACTGGCATGGGTATTGCTTGCCAATCCTTGCTTGGATGAAGAACCAAGAAGACCACAAGGTGCAGCCAGCGACCAAGGCCAATGTACCAATATTCCTCCATCTCTCTGCCCTCTTGCTCGGACTAAGGCTGTTGGCATGAGTTAGGGCTTGGGGATTTGAAGGTTTTGTTAATGCTACTCCTTTGTAAAGTCCCAGCAACATGGCACCTCCCACACACACTAGTGCCCCCAACACCTTCCCAATCCCACCTTTGCTCTTTAGGTCTACTGTCTCTAGACTGTTGTGCATGAAAGGAAAAACCCAATTAAGTATATATAATTGATGATCTACTGTCCGGAGGAACGAGGATATGTTAATTGTCTTACTCTATACATACCCAAATGGCAGAGCCATCAAAAATGTGACCACAGGCACCAGGTTGATGAAAGCACAGGAGAAGGTGGCAGATGTATATTGTATTCCAAGAAGAAAGAAGTATTGTGTGAATGTTGCCCTATACAATATTATAAGTGATGAAATACCATATTAGACAACAACAGCAGCAGCAGCAGCAGCAGCAGCAGAGCAATAAGCCAATAGCTGCTGCTCTGCTATATATATATATTAGGTTTGTACATGTCAGTGTCACTAACCCGGCCATTGCACTTAAGAAAAGATTGAATAAAATGCGACCCGTGAGCTTGGGCCTGCTTTTCCTGCAACCAAATTGATCAAGTTTATCTTGTACATTTGTATTGAAAGAAGATGAAAAAGAAGCAGCTCAAGTGATGTAAAATTGCATCATGTGAAAAATCAAGACACTTTTAGCTAGCTTAATTTGGAAAGAGTACAAAAACAAATATGTACCGTGCAAATACATACAAAATATAAGGTTTAATTTGCACTCTGCACATTTGTCTTTGTACTCCTGAAGCCGGCCTGGAGTTGGTTGGAGAAGAAGTTCAGTTAAGACATCAACTATATATATATAGCGGGTGCCAAATTGCCAATTCCATGACCATGGGTCCATTTGCAATGAATGGAAAAGAAAGTAGTTTAATTAAAGCTATATATTATTGGACCCAAGCCCAACTTGAAGTTGGATCCTGTCTAACCCAAACCCGAAAAAGAAGGGATGAGTCATGAGTATGCCTCAGTACACTGGTACGCACCTTTCCCAGAAGTAGGCAATAGGGGTTAAGAAGACGGTGGCAACGCACTGTCGGTAGGTTATGAGAACCAGATGGTTCATTCCCTGGTCAAGAGCCTTCTTGAGGAATACATTCACAGTAGCCAAGGCGAAATCAACAGCCAGCATTGCAACAACAGGCTTCCCTTCCTCCCACCACTTCATCCCTCCGCCCATACAAAATTACAAATACAATTCTCTCTCTTCACTCTTCTCTGCTTAATCCTCTTCAGCTAGCCAGGCCTCACTCGCTCTCTCTGTTTCATTCATTCCCGCCCCAGCTCGTATTTGTAGCCTTCTGTAAACAAACTAGCGTCTGCTTCTCTGTGTACTGTACATAGCTAGTAGAGTCAAATACACTCTAGAGTCTAGAATAAGCTAAGCAGATTAAAGCAAGAATAAAATTCTTAATTCCAATCACATCCACGCTTTTCGATCACTATTTCATATTTTTTTCTCTCCACTCTCCACTCTCCACTGGGTCTGGGTTGGAGATGATTTCAGATTACATACTAGCTAGCTATAGGCCTATGGCTAGTAGTGGGGAATCAGACACCGAATCAACGCTACTGATCATCTGCTGAGCTCACAAGGGTAGTCGACTCCCACCGTACATCATCGCATGATCTCATAGCTGCTATGATAGCTAGAGGTACGCCACGAGTTTCTTTATCCACAGAAAATATTGGGTTCTGAGTGAAATTCGTGATTGGACTAATTAAGCGCATGTGAATATGTGATAATAATCATTCATACCTTAGCACTCAGCAGCATCTTTTTTGTTATATTCTTCGACTAGGGAAGGTGGAAGGTGCGTGGAGGTGAAGGTGGAGGATAATACCATATGTCCCCATACATATACATTCACTACTCTTCACTCTTCTCTTCTTGCGCTCCAAGTTCATATATAGCATATAATCCTTCTTTCTATCTATTGATTCCAAATTCATATATAATATTATATATACAGCAGCAGCCTTCATCTGAAACATGGGTAATGTGACTAATTGAGGCTCCATACAACAAGATGGAATGATTTTGATCACTCCCCCAATTGCTTTTGCATCGTCACTCAGCATTAATTTCTTTGTTAATTTGCTCAGAAAAAAAAATGTGGTTGATCGTTTTGCTTGGCCCGATTTTGAAACTAATTAAATCCTATTGTCCCACACCTAAAAAAGAGATAGTATATATATATATCAACAAGTATTTTCAAACTAATATATATGTATTGTATAAACCCTGTAGGGAGATGCGCCATAAGACCAAGTGAATGGATCATTTTCCAAGGAAGGAATAACATTGACCCTTGAAAATTTTTTATTCTTGTTGAGTTGTTGAGTTGATTGATTCATTCTTCCACTAAAAAAACAATTAAACCTTCGATACCCATAGATGGTAAATTGACCGCTTTGGATCAGTCTAACTTTTTGTTGAGCCGGACGGTTGGATTGTTCGGCCCGGTAACTGTTGAGGTAACTATTGATTTCGTCAGCGATCCATTGATTCAGGCAGTCAAATCATTGATCGTTCAATAATTTTTTATTTTTTTGAAGTTGGAATAGATTATTCGTTCAAATCAAATGATTGAACCATCAACCCAGAAACTAGTGGTCAAACCAGTTCCAAGCTAATGTCTGCCCTGTTTCTCTTTATATGCCTACCTTAGAGATATCACCTATCAGGGATTCAGGCTGAAAAAGGATGCACAAACAAGTACCCCTTTTTCTAAATGCTAAGCAGTGTCAGCAGGAAGGTTGAACCAGTTGGTACTTGGTAGTGACGTTCATCACTCCACACTCAAGGTTCAGAATCCTTATCTGTCTGTGCCAACATTAGCTTCCCTAGCAAGACTGCCTTGTGCTTTTGTTAAAGCTAAATTAAGCCATAAAATCTAGCTATCAAAGTATAGTGGAATTTTGTCTCAGGAGGCATTTTGATGCACGACCAACAAAAATAATTTATCTTGTGTACATTGAATTAGATCAGATATGATGGTCATCTTAATTCCTCAAGGGCTGCACCAAATTACCCACACCACCATTCATACTTCCAACTTCAAGAGCTTGTGCAAATGAACAAAAAACTCACTTGGATCATACCTTAACAGTAGGGGTGATTAATTATTTGTAGCTAGCCCAGCCCTGGACCCAACTTCTAAGTTGCACCTATTAGGCCCGAGATACATGTATATGTTATAGTTGTGTAAGAGCATGTATTTTGTAGGTTTATAAGTATTAATTATATATGATATACGGTATTTATATTTAACTTTTATAACTTATACGAGACATGAAAAAAGTTTGCTTTATATAATATGAATTATATTTTATATTACATAGGGTATATCTTATATTATCTTTTTAGTAATTTTTATTTAACGTTGTACACCTGGAAGCTTAGCCCAAGCCCAACTCGCACCCCTATAGTAGTTACCTAGGTGCTAAGTGTGGCAAAACCCATGATCAACCCTATTAATAGGGGTGCGAGTTGGGCCAAGTTAACTCAGCGGCCAACTCTAGCCCAACCTAATGCTGTCAACCCTTAACCCAACCCAACCTATTCAACTCTAACCTTAGCCCTACTTAATATCCTTCAACCCTAATCGATTTACTCAATCTTATGAAGTAAAGACCAAAGAGTAATGTGATATGTTCACATGTTCAATGAAATCTTATGTCGTGTATGTATTAATAATTTGGTTTACAATTTGTTCTAGTTTCTAAAATTCAGAAAACTAGACCGAATAAGAAAACATTCTAAAAAATCTCAACCAGACCAGATCTTTTTTAAGACCAAATTACCAATTTCAGTTTGGTTCGGTCTGGTTTGGTGGTTTAGACTATATAATGAATAACCTTATTCTTTGTTGGGAGTAAGGTCAATTGGGCCCAAGCCAAGCCAAGGTTGATATGTCAGCATGTCTTTCCTTTGAGATAAACTATTTATATATTTTGTTTATTTTTTGTATTTTTCTTATTTTTTGTTTTAAAAATATAGAAAAGTAATCATTACCTATTTTGATTAGATTAATAAAACTACACACTATCAGAGAGAGAGAGAGAAAGAGAGACATTTGGGTTTTCCAATGACTCTTATTTTAATGGATGTTATTATTACATTTAAAAAGGCATTTAAGAAAGAGAGAGAGAGAGAGAGAGAGAAAGAGAGAGGTAGTAATACAACATAATAAAGTCAAATATTAATAAGCCAAATAGTATAAATAGGTTGAGGTTAAACAGTCAAACATAAAACCAAGGTTTTTAAAACTAACCCGGACAATGAACTAGTCAAGGAGTTCGGTTCCCAGGTCAAAAGGTCCGACCATTTGGTCCGTTTTGATAAAATTTTAAAAAATTAAAAAATAAAAACAGTCAAAATCGTTGAACAGTTCAAATGGTTCAATCGTCCAAGTCAACAGTTTGCTAACCAAATCAACGCTTTTTTTGCAAAAATCTGGTTTTGGGGGAAAACGGAACCGATCACTTGACCGGTTCCCCGTTTTTCCGGTCCAACCATCTAGTCTGGTCCAGTTTTGAAAACCATGCATAAAACAACAAAAATAAAAATATTAATTTAAAAATCCACTAAACCTCCACTTAAAACTAATAAATATTAACAAAACGTAGTAAAAATTAAAAAACACTAATAAAAATCAAATTTAATAAACACTAATAAAATTAAAAACATTTCAATTCCACTTAAAAATCAAACTCAATAAACACTAATAAAAATAATAAATTTAAATACAAAAAGTATTACTTGATAGTTTTAATAATATTACGATTTAAATATGGGTTTGATATATTGCAAGTAAAACCCAGGTTCTAATGTTGTATTTTGTTTTGTTTATTCATTTTTATTTTATTAGATAAATTTGTATTAATATATGTTAATTAATTAATAATATTGTTAAAATTAATAATTTTTATGAGTTGAGACCTTTATTGTGCATAGTGCCCATACTACACAAGAGACTTAGATAAAATAGAAAACCCATTAAAAATGATATAAAAATAAAAAATTAATGAAAATTTAAAATGTAGAACCCGTTTTATCACTTATACGAAGAAGACAAGCTAAACGGGTCTATCTAAAAACCCGTAATGTGATACACAACATGCAATAATAATAATAATAATAATAATAATAATAATAATAATAATAATAATAATAATAATAATAATGATGATGATGATAATAATAATAATAATAACAATAATAAGTTATATATAATTTGAAACCTAATAACTATAATTAATAAAAATTACTAAAGTTAATACAAATATTAAAATTTAGCAAGTTTTTATCGAGCAACTATTAAAAGTTAATAAATTAATAAAAATTAGTATTAATTTGTATTAGGGGTGACCATTTATAAGGATTAGTATAATTAATATTAATAGGATAATTAAGATTAATAATAAAAAATAATAAATAATAAAATAATAAAATAAACATTCATTAAAAATATAAAATAATAAGTATATTTGTATTTACAAAAATCAGCATAGGTATTTATCTATTTTCTCCTTTTTTGTATTTTTTTCTTTTGTTTTAAAAATATAAAATAATAAATATTGTCATTAACAAAATTGTATAACATTAATATTTAAAGTCGCACTCTATTATCAAGATATTATATTATTAAAGAGGGAGAGAGAGAGAGAGAAAGAGAGAGGGAGAGAGAGAGAGAGAGAAATTATATTATAGAAGAGAGACAATTAAAAGAGAGTTAATGAGAAAGAGAGAGATAGCATTTATATTATTAAAGAGACTAAGGGGGTGATGTAGGGACGTTTTAGTATTTTAGGCCCCCCTTAAAGGACTAAAGAACTCATGATACAAAACCCTAATATTAATATAGTAATAAAATATTATTAAATTAATATTAAGATAATAATAAAATAATAGTACTATAATAAAATGTTACTAAAATAATAATAGCAAACAAAGATATTAATTATTAAAGACTAATAAAATAGTAAAATATTAATAAAATTGTCAGTTGATTTCAATTCCAACTCCAAATGAACCAAACAATAGCAATCAGAATCCAATAATTATGTATACATATATATTATATATAACTATATAAAGTTTATAATTGATAAATTTAATATTTTATATTTATATACATTTATTATACATATTACTTTAAAAATAATTGATTTTTAAAACTTTTTAATTTTTGTCATTTTAAACACAATAAGATGGTTGCAGATTAAATGTGAAGATGATCCAAAACCCAACATAATAATCATATGCAAAATGTGGATCTAGATTTCATATATAATCGGATTTGGATGCGGATGCAATTGGTTCAAATCTGAATCCAAACCATTTACAATCCTACTATCTACATTGTATGGGGATGGTGTAGATCTGAGCTAGACCTAACTCAGAAGAAAATAGTTGCTTGCGCCCAAAAATTTGTTGGTTTAGCCATGTTTAAGCTAAGTTATAAATGATCATCCCTAAGTAGGAGTCTTAAGACATTTATAATTAGGTCTTTATTAGTTTTAATGTTTTAATTAAATTCTATAATTTTAAATGGAATGCGAGTGGTTTATTTTATTATTTTTAATATTTTTTTTACTTTTTATTGTTATTTTATAAATTACTAATCTTTATTAATTTCTTAATTTTTAATAGTTGCTAGGTAAAAATTTGCTAAAATTTAATTTTATTTATTAGGTTTTGAATTATAGTTTTTTGACAACTAACCAATTAATAGGATTTGAATGTGAATAGGGATGGCAATGTTCCCCATCCCATTGGGTACTTAGCTTCCCTAACCCGATGGGGCTGAGGATGGATATTGCCTTGGTAGGGATGGGGATTGATAATGATACCCAAGTGAGGAAGGGGACAAGGATTTGTTTCACAATCTTAAACCTTGAGCTTGGGCTTAGATTAATTTAACTATGACTAAAGAAGTTAATCTATAGATTAATTTAATTATAACATTTAATGATTGATAAAGTAAAATCAATAAAATAAAATACTAACAGATAAAATAAAAAAAATAATTATCTATTAAGTAATTAGCAATATTCACGCCCCCCCCAAGGTTTTCTGCATATCAATAAAGTTTCGGTGGCCACCCCTCCACTAGGAGTAAATTTTGGGGCTTAAAAAAAGAATAATTAGCAATATTTTATTATTTTTATTAAAAAACATTAATATATTTAATGTAAATTATTAAATTATTTTTATAACAAATTACTAAAATTATAAATATAATTATCAGTTTCCATTGTAGTAGTAGTAGTAGTGGTAGTAATAGAATAATAAAAGACAAATAATACTTATCCAATTAATAAAATTGATTATCCACTCTCGATTCTCTTTTTTTTTTGTATATTATTGATAATTATTGATTAGAATAATTATCATGTAATCTATTATTCTTCAAAATTGTAATAATTTGTGTACATTAGGGGTCATAATGTGATTTTTTTATTAATTTTACTTTAAAAATTATTTTTCATATTAAATAGTTTTATTAATATATATATTTTCACATTAAACAGTTTTATTAATATATATATTTTCACATTAAATACATGTTTATAGCACGTACCCTTTTACTAGTATATAAAAATATGTAAATTAAGAGATTTGAAACCTAACCATTTGTTTTAAAAATTGAAAAACTTCACATCCATCTAACATATTTAAGTATAATAAAAATCAATATTATAGTTCGACCCGTATGACCCGTGAATCTCTTCTTCTTTTCGGTTTAATCCGGTTTTTTTAACACTGGTTTGGATCTCCCATCTGCTTTGCGATGCATGTGTGATCTCGTTTGCATAAAAGTGCACGCCTCAGCGCCAAGTGCAGCAGAGCCCGACTCTTTCAGAACCTAGCTATAAATTAGGTTAGGGTTTCTTTGCTGCTTCTCTGCTCCGCCGACTCCTAAACCCTGATTATACATCGAGGAAAGGTAGAGAGAAACAGAGGGGGGAAAGATGAAGACGATCTTGTCGTCGGAGACGATGGACATCCCTGATGAAGTGAAGATTAAGGTCAAGGCGAAGATCATCGAGGTGGAGGGTCCCCGAGGAAAACTCAGCAGGAACTTCAAGCACCTCAACCTGGATTTTCAGCTTATCAAGGATGAGTCAGGGAAGAAGAAACTCAAGATCGAAGCCTGGTTTGGTTCTAGAAAGACCACTGCGGCGATCCGAACAGCCCTCAGCCACGTTGAGAATCTCATCAAGGGTGTCACCAAGGGCTACCGATACAAGATGAGGTTCGTCTATGCTCACTTTCCCATCAACGCCAACATCGCCAACGGCAACAAGAGCATCGAGATCCGTAACTTCCTTGGTGAGAAGAAGGTAAAATACAATGTTAACTTGCCAGCGTTTTCTTCATAAGAGTGTCTTTGTTAATATCTACCTATACCTGGGGGACATGGCCACATGGCATTGGATCCATTGGGCTTTAAAATCCAAACATTTCATCAAGAGACATTTTGTTTAGTAAGGGTTACGAATGAAGTTGATGGCACTTTATCGCTGAATCTCAATTTCTTCTATCCCTTGTAATCTACTTGCTCAAGTTCAGAATTAAAAGGAGTCGCCTAATGTTGTGCCCTTGCTATACTATACACCCTTCACTAGGCAGACCTTGTTCTGCACCGCAAGGAGCTAATTTGGTTCGCGATTTGTCTTTTCATGTTGGTCTAGAATAGCAGAATCGTGATGTTAATGTTGTTCGAGGCTTTGAGTCTGCTAATATTCATTGTTTATGTACTTGAAGTTGCATATGCATTATCTATCAAGTCAGACGTTTGCTAAAATCAATATCTATTATTGCTAACAATGTATATTTAAGTGAACCAAGCATATCTTAATTTGTTGTCCATGTCAGGATTTGTTTCACGGACCATACATAATTAGAATGATGCTTTCTTGAATTGAGGTGAACTGTTATATTTGCTTATTGTCAACCATTCACGTTGGCGAGTAATCAACTTTCATTATGCCTTCTCCCAACTATATGTGGTCCCCTACACGAATCCCGTTTCCCCATTCCATTCCATTTAGTGCATAGACAAGAAGTCATAGTTACAGAAATAGAACGCACAAACCCAATCATTGTTTATCATACATTTTTAGCTTGTTAGAAACTTAGAATGGAACCTAAACAGAAGAAGGAAAAGATAAATGAAATCCAGAAAATTTTATATGGGTAGCCTAATTAACTTGGCAATCAGAGCAACCCTGCGTAGGAAAGGTTTCCACCTTGTCGATGAAGTTGTAGATGTAGATGATATGGTTAAGAATTACACCTTTCAATGGCTTGTTGTACCATTAGATGCATGCAGCAACCTTATACATCAAAATGGCTGCTTTTGGTGATAGTTCTATGCACAGTTTGCGTTTTGGTTCAAGTTTTGAGCTCAAATCCTTTTCTCCAATAATCTTTTGATTACTTTTTGAATCCTCTTATTTGGTGGTTTGTCAAGCTTATCATCATCATCTATGCCTTATCCCAACTATAAGGGGTGGGCTACATGAATACTTTTTTTTGCATTCTATTCTGTTGAGTGCCATATCCATTGTTATAAGTGCTTAGATCATTTCATACTACATGAAATTTGAATAAATTCTATCGAGTCTTAGTTTTCTACTTTGTCATTCCTTTGTTTCTTTTATTTTTTTTTGCAAGGGTATCTTGGTTTGAAATCCTTATGAGAAATTCTTTAAGGAACCATATTTAACCTATTTTCGATGATATGTAGGTCAAAGATCCATTTTATGTGCATTAGTTGCAATTTAAATTGAACTTGATTATGTCGTCTTATTGGCTGCAATGTATAATTGGGGGAAGTGGGGAACTCTTATCATATTAAAAATGGATTAAAATGACTTTTCTATATATTCAAGTTTTTATATTTTTCTTTAAATTTTTGGCAAAATTAATAATGGACAAGGTATACAGAAAGGAATGACAGCACAGAATTCATGTAGCCTTTAGCTGACCATATGTAGATATGGGACAAAGCATAGATGATAATGAATTTTTGACAAATTTAGAAAAGAATGATGATATGATTTACAATAGGGCCCACAAATTCGTTCAATTCAACATTCTTTAAATACAATTTTACATGTAGTTATGATTTTTAGAACATTGCCATGCTGACTTCTCCGGACAAGGTTGTTTATAGCCAGTGTTTCATCACCTATAATAGACTGGTTATTATACAGCAATTGGTTTTCTGCAATTGCAATTTTAGATGGGGGCCATTGCTCGTGTGAAAATCAGTGACTGTGAGATAAAATGTATCTGCTTATTTATGCTGCCTTCAGATTTTTGATTCCTGGTTAGATTTTATCAAGCTTCAAAATTGATTCACTAGGTTTATGGGCTTCATCAGTCATGTGATGTTTTAGGCATGCCTTGCTTTCCCTGAAATGCTTTGCTAATGGAAGATATTATTGGTGTTCAGGGTTTTGTTTTGCAGCCATTTGAGAAATCTGATTTTACTTTAGAAAATTTTAGTCTGGTCACATCTTTTGTCAACTCTAGGCAATCCATGTGTAGAGGAATCGGGCATATGCGGATGGTTATCATGTTATTTCAGAGTTATATTTAGTTTCAAATGGAGGATATTTGGTTTTTTTGGCAGGCAAGATGGTGGATCTTTGCTGTCATTAATATATATTTTTGTTTCTTCAGGTGAGAAAGGTGGATATGCTTGACGGTGTAACCATTATCCGGTCTGAAAAGGTCAAGGATGAACTCGTGTTAGATGGGAATGATATTGAGCTTGTCTCCCGGTCAGCAGCTTTGATAAACCAGGTCAGTTTCTCTCTCTCTGTCTGTGTGTATGTGTTCCTCTATATTGCTCCTCGCTTTCTCATACTCTCCCGGTTTTGTACAACAGAAATGCCATGTAAAGAACAAAGATATAAGGAAGTTCCTTGATGGTATCTATGTAAGCGATAAGGGAACAATTGCTGATGACGAGTGATTAGGTAACTAACTAGGTAAGGACGGATGATTTCTTTTCAAATGTTCTCTTATTTTTAGGAGAAGGCTTTAATACAGTTTCTTTTTCTTTTTTGTTAGTTTGTTCTCCCGGTTTATTGAGATGTCTCCAAATTGTAAGAGAGTTGGAATTTAAAATTTTGTTCTATCAAACTTTTTTTATTTAATCACATGTTATAATTACTAGTTGGAGAGTTGGAATTTAAAACTGTGTGTAATAATACTTTTTATTCAATTCCATGCTATAATTGTTTGACTCGTACTCCGTGGGGAAATACATGTTACATGGTTACTGCGTTTCCTTTGAGAGTGTGTTGGGTGGGGGGTGTCAATCAGATTTATCATTGACCTCATTGGCTTCGGTCAGGGCAAACCCGTGCGAACAGCCTGTTGCAATCTTGATAGGGATTTTCTCTTCGAGTCCATTGAAACTTGGAAGAGATTTTCACTTCGAGTTCACTAGAACTTTGACAGTTCTCACTTAATCAATGAGACCAGATCTGCTCCTCACACAGGGCGCCTCACACGCACATCCTACCATGCATCGGGAACTTCTCCCGTATTTTATAACTTATTATTCATGAGGATGTTCTCATTGCACGGTAGATGTTCTTGTGAGGCGCCCGTGTGAGAAGCAGATCCCGTTCCCTAATCAGCATCTACAATCAGCCCGAAGCTTTAATGTTAGTTATATGACTAAAATCATTTTAAACAGAGAGCAAGAGAAAGGCTCCAAAATCCGAAAGCCTTGGATGTGCAAGGTGACCGTGGCTTTGGATGTGCAAGACTGCGATGTGTGTCTTCTTCATATCCATATGAAGCTTCTGCAAGTAAAAGCAATAACGCTGATCTAAGCAGTCCCACACAAGGTTTTCTTTTTAAATGTATGTTAGGGTTTCAGATTTTGGTACTGAGGAATATTACAATAAACAATATTGGGACTCTAGAACATTTAAACATTGTACAGTAAATATCATTTTTTTAATTTTATAATTATAATTTTCATTTTTATCATTTTTGAGAATACTTATCAATTTAATATTTTATTTAAATAACAACTATCTTTTAAATAAAAAATACGTTTTCATTTTTAACATATAATGTTTTTATTTTACACATAACTGTAAAATAAAACAAAAAAATCATTTAAGGTAGATAAAATAAATTATATTTATTTTTAGTTTTTATTTTTTCTTTTGGAAAATTAAATTTTCGTTTCAGTTTTTGTAATTATAATTTTCTGTTTACTATTAATTTTGTTGGAAAATTTTATTTATTTAGTTTTTTTATATAATAACTATTTTTCAAATAATAATTATGTTTTCATTTTTAACATATAATTGTGTAAAATAAAATATATAAATCATTTAAGGTAGATGAAATATATTATTTTCATAATTTTTAGTTTTTATTAAATTTTTTGGAAAAATTAAATCTTATTTTTTTTTTTGTTTTCATAATACTATTTTTTAACTTCTATTAAAGATAAAAAACAATCCTAAAGTACTCAATGTACAATTTTATCAAGTTAGACAAGGATACATTTCCATATCAGTGTGAATTAGACCATATTCATTGATACGGTGCGATATGACCCAATAAGAAGATATATCATATCGATATGCACGACTCGTAAGATATGTATCCAGTCGTAGTGTATCTAGTATCCATGATCATGGATATGCCCCGTATTGGGAGTATCGTATCGATACCTTAATCCTTGTGTGAAACATTTTCCTTCAACTTCAATAAATCAGTTCGTTCTCATTTAAAGTGGAGACAACAGTATTTTACCTCCCTAATTTGTAAAGTACTGATAGGATACTCTCGATACAGGCTATCATCTTTTATATGTTATGATTGGGTATGTATTTCACAAGTGTGTGTTGGAACGATATGCTTCCATTTTGAACCATATCCTTCCTATATTGGTAGATGGTGTATACACATTGATATCGGTGCTTAGTTTGATGAAATTGTAGATTGACTGTTCTTTTGTTTTTGAATAATTTGTTAAAATTTAATTAAAATTGAAAATTATAATTACAAAAACTAAAATATGATTATATTTATAAAAAATTGAAACAAATAGTTTAAGATTTATTTTTTCTCAAAAATTTATAAAAATGATTTATTTTATTTACTTTAAATGTTTTATATTTTATTTTTCACATATAAATTACCTGTTAAAAATGAAAACTTATTAATTACTTAAATAAAAATACTAAATAAATAAATTTTGATAAAAAATTAACACAAATTGAAAATTATAATTATAAAAATAGAAATAGAGTGATAATTATCATATGATGTATACGTGTTCTAGAGTCCCGGTCTTGTTGATTATAATATTTATATTCATATAATTTTTTAAAGTGTGCATTTATCATGTCTTTATACCTTATTCATTGGTAATTCAGTTTTGAATTTAGTGTTATTAACGTATTTATGAGATTTGTATGCATTTTTCTAGTATATCTAAGCATTTTCATATCTTTCTTTTTTATCCATATCATATTTGAGCTGAAGCTGTCCCATATGATACCCAATACCAATAATTTGATTCTTGTTATATATAATTACACTTCAAAGCAAATAACCCTTTTCATAAAAAGTAAGGACCGTGAATTTACAAGTATATTAGAGAAAATGAAATATGAAGCAAAGGAAATCAAATAGATACACACCCGGCTGAATTACCTATCACAGTTGAATGTTCAGCCGGGTGTGTATAATTTTGTCTCCAGCTCATCCGGACTGAGTGATTGGATGGGCTGGAGACAAATTCATCCACACTAGTTAGGTGGCGTGTTATCGCTTTCGCTTCCATTCCATTGGTCTAGTTGCCAATCGGTCCAGCTAATCCATTCTATGGTTTTAGCAATCAAGCGTTGCATTATGCGGTATAGCTTTAAACCCGGCCGTCCTATGCATTGAACGGCTGGGATAATAATTTTTGAGATGACAGTTTTCCACGCTTCTCTTTCGTTTGGGGCCTGTGACTGTGAATTCGTATTTTCGATTGCAATCAATATAATCTCTCAGTATCCTCTCTTCTTCGTGCTTCCGTACTGAATAAGTAAAGATATTTTGTCCTTGTCTTATATAAAGTTTACCAGAGATAGCGATCGAGAGAGATAAATGACCCAGAGATTATTCCAAATCATCCAACAAACTGGACAAAGATGTAAAGCTGAAAGCGAAGGTAACATGAAGAAAGCAGGAGCAGCAGGAGGGGCTTCGTCCAGCTTGTCCTTTCACTGAAACAGAGAAAGATTAGAAAGATTGAGAAATGATTCCCGTCAGATAGATATAGTTCGAAGGGACTCTCTCCTCCACTTGCAATTTTCCATACCAAATACCTTGGTTACTAGTGGTTCATGTCTCTCCACGCCCGCCCTCCTACTTCTCTCACTCACTTCTATCCATCACCATGTGCTGTGCTTGGCCTCCAACTCCATTATTCAGGTCTGACATTACTTTACAAACCCTTTCTTACCAGTTACCACCAACATCGCCTCGCCATCACTCCATCTGCATTGCAGTTCTCTTTTCTCATTTTGCTTGTAAAATACAATTATTCCTTTAGACTATGCTTGGTTTGAAGGAAAAGATAGGGAAACATATATAAGGTTTGTAAAGGTTTCTTTGCCTTTTCCTTCCTTTCTCTACATTTTTCTTCAAACCAAACACAGCCTTAAGCCATATGACATCGCATTTAAGAGTCAATATTTGGTTCCAGTCAAATTGGAATTAAAAGTTTGATAGGATCTATTTCCAATTTCAGTTGATTTATATAGGAATAAGAATGGAAATTGGAATTAGCTGGTATAAGATTTCATTTCCAAGGGAGGATGAAAGAATGTCATTCCTTCAAATGAGAGAATACCATTTCACCAAGAATGATAATGAGATTCCCCATTCTGTCCAACCAAATAGTTGGAATTAGAATGACCCATTCCAATTCTAATTCCATTACCCTATTCCTACAAATCAAGAAGGCCATTGTCTTTCACTTATGAGAGCGAGGTACCTTATACTTTCAAAAATCATCATTTAAGTCTAAACCTGTTAATCCACCTAATGATGAGTGACAATCACAATGCTCATTTATAGTTTAATTATATGAGAAAATAAATTTGTAAAATGATACTAATGATACGCGTTTTGGTAGTTCCCGGCTGACAGGTGACTCGAATGCCTAGTTGAATGGTGACGAGCTGGCAAGTGACTCAGATGCCTAGCTAAATGGTGACGAGCTGGGTGGTGCCTCGGACGCCTAGATGAACGGTTCCTACCTGGAATGTGGCTCTGACACCTAGCTGAATGGTGACGAGCTAGAAGGTGGCTTTGACGCCTCGCTGAATTGTCCCTACCTGGAAGGTGGCTCTGACGCCTAGCTGAACTTATCCTTTTGTAGCATTTCCCAAAGACGACGCCAATTGATGATACACATTTTGGCATCTCCCGGCTGGCAGGTGACGCGGATGCCTTGCTAAATGGTGATGAGTTGGGAGGTGGCACACACGCCTAGCTGAATGGTTCCTACCTGGAAGGTGGCTCTAACGCCTAGCTGAATTGTCCCTACCTGAAAGGTGGCTCTGACGCCTAGCTGAACTGTCCCTAGTTGAAGGTGGCGAGCTGCATAGTTTACTGGTGCGACCTGCAAAGAAACAGTGTTAAAGTGCCCAGGCTTCTTTACCCGGGGTGGGCACTCCGATGCTTAAGTTTGCGAATGCGGAGATTTTGTGAGAGAGTTGAAAGTCAAAGAGCTAGAGAGCTACATTGTGTATCTACCTTCTGAGGTTGGAGGTAAGGCTTTTATATAGGCATTGTTTGGCGTGGGCATCACGCACCGCGTCCAAGATCTCCGGGAAGACGTGCCTAACTGGTCTGAATTCCTCGGAGGTAATCATGCATGTAGGCTAACTTTTGTGCCTTACTCGTTTTCCTCCAGAACATTCGGTGTGAAAACTGACTTCCGAGAGACCAAGGAATGACGAGATGCATGCAGAGTTGGTCGGTAAGCATGTCTCACAAGTTGCCACCTGGGCCTCAATTAGGTCGGCAAGCCTTCGAGGGAGGTCGCTCATAACATCGAGGTCACTTCGGTCGGTACTAATGAGGTACCACAGGTCGGCCCTAGACGAGGTGCTACTAGTCGCCCTAAGTTGTAGACGAGGTGCTACTTGTCGCCCTAAGTTGTAGACGAGGTCACCAGCTAGATTTCCACTAGGTCAGCGGCAGAGAAAAGTTGCCAAGTTGGCGATAGAGGCAGGTCGCCTAGTCAGTGGCAGAGACGAGTTGCCAAGTTGCCAGGTTGGTGGCAGAGGCAGTTCACCAGGTCAGCGGCAGAGGCAGGTCACCAGGTTGCCAAGTGGGACTCCATCATTATGGCTAAGGCAAGTCATCGCCTAGGTGATGCTGGGATGCCATCCTGCTGTTCTATGATGCCATGTGTCATGATGTAAGTGGAGGGTCAAATCTGCCATCATCAATAGCCCCCACTCCCGAGCTGAGATTAGCTCAGCGAAGGGAGTAGCTTTATTGTAGTCCTTTGTCCTGTTACCAACATATTTCGAGGTTTGGCTTCCTCTTGTAATACATGGGTCGTTGTTGGCATTTGAATAGCGGGTCGGTGACACGGCTGCTCTGTGTCAGTCCTCGGAGGTGCTGGTCATCTACTCCTACGATAAGCCACAAGGAGCTCAACCTATGGGGCCAACTCTACTAACCGCAGGTTACCAACTTGCATGGGAACCTTTAAAGGCTCAACCCGTAAGGGCGACTACAGTCTGTTGGCCGCCAACTCACGCAAGAGCCACGAAGAGCTCTACCTGTAGAGGCGACCTCGCGAACAGGGCTAACAAGGCTTGTCCGGGCTAATCACGTGTGTCGCTAGGTCGGTAGAGGTAGGTCTCCAGGTCGCCAAGTCGACGAAATTTTGGCAGTCGAGTTTTTCTCTCAACACCTTGGCCTACTGACCAAGGTTCAAAGTATTGACACATATCGGCCCGTATCAGCCGATACGTATCGTTCTGGGACCCCTCCGATATGCCCCTACAATGGGTGTATCGGAGGTTTGACTGGTTCAGGGGGTAGAGGAGACCTAAAACGGCCCCCTTGAACCAATTGCCAAAAAAAGGCCTGAAACATTATGTCGATTCGCTCAATACGCCCATACCGGCGTATCGATATTTTGAACCTTGCTACAGACACCTCGTCACCTCGGTAGGATTGACCTGTGAAGGCGGCTCCACAACCTGCTAGCCATCAACTCCCACATAGAACATGGAGGGCTCGACCTGTGGAGCGACGTCACAGTTTGTTGGCTATCAACTCTCATGGGAATGACGGAGGGCTCGACCTACGGGGTGGCCTTACATTCTGTTGGCCGTCAACTCTAGTAGAGAGCACATAGGGCTCAACCTATAGGGGTGACCTCACAGTTAGGGAGATTCTTTCCAGGCAAGACAGCGAGAACTCGTCTGGGCATTTTGATTCTGCCCCCTGGGGGGTTCTTTCGATCAAACGATGTTGTTGTTGCTTGAGGATGCTATTACTTGAGGCTCAGAGAATCGGGTGAGAACTTAGCCTTTTATAGCGTTTCCTACAGACGGCGCCAATTGATGATACGCGTTTTGACAGTTCTTGGCTGGCAGGTGACTCGAATGCCTAGCTAAATGGTGACGAGATGGGAGGTGGCTCAGACGCCTAGCTGAACGGTTCCTACCTAGAAGGCGGCTCTAACGCCTAGCTGAATTGTCCCTACCTGGAAGGTGGCTCTGACGCCTAGCTGAACTGTCCATAGATGAAGGTGGCTCTGATGCCTATATGAACTGTCCCTAGCTGAAGATGGCGAGTTGCATAGTTTACTGGTGTGACCTGCATGGAAACAGTGTTAGAGTGCCCGGGCATCTTTACCCGGGGTGGGGATTCCAATGCTTAAGTTTGCGAATGTGGAGATTTTGTGAGAGAGCTGAAAGTAAGAGAACTAGAGAGCTACGTTGCGTATCTACCTTCTGAGGTTTGAGGTAAGGCCTTTATATAGGCATTGTTTGGCGTGGGCATCATGCACTGCGTCCAAGATCTCCGGGAATACGTGCCTAACTGGTCCAAAGTCCTCTGAGGTAATCATGCATGTAGGCCACCTTTTGCTTCTTACTCGGTTTCCTCTGGAACATTCGGTGTGAGAACTAACTTTCGAGAGATCCGGGAGTGACGAGATGCATGAAGAGTTGGTCGGCAAGCATGTCTCACATGTCGCCACCTAGACCTCAATCAGGTCGACAAGCCTTCAAGGGAGGTCGCTCCTCACGTCAAGGTTACTTCGGTCGGTATTGATGAGGTACCACATGTCGGCCCTGGATGAGATGCTACAAACCGCCCTAAGTTGTAGACGAGGTCACCAGTTAGATTTCTACCATATCGGCGGTGGAGGCAAGTCGCCAGGTCGGTGGTAGATACAGGTTGCTAGGTTGGTGGTAGAGACAGGTCGCCAGGCCGGCGATAGAGGCTGGTCACCAGGTCGCTAGATAGGACTCCATCATTTTGGTTAAGGCAAATCATCCCTTAGGTGATGATGGGATGCCATCCAACTGTTCTACGATGCCATGTGTCATGATGTCAGTGGAGGGCCAAATATGCCCTCATCAGATACAAATAGATATCAATGCATAAATTGTTGCATTGCTTCAATGCCGTAATTCTTCGACTTGGAGAATGAAAATTGAATTGAAAGGGTTAACAATTAGGCTGTAGTACAAATGATTTGACTGCAAGTTTTAATTTATTTTTATTTTAAATTTTACCTTGCTTTGTTTGATTGCATTAAGAATGAAGTAAAATAAGATAGAATAAAGTAAAATTCAAAACAAAATTAAACCAAAATTTGCATTTTTTTTCTTTGCACACCCATACATTTATACTAATGCAAATAAAATTATGCTGGAATCAAACACAGCATTAGAGTTTTAGAGATTTAGGTTCAGTTTGAAAGGAATACAAATGCAAATATGTACAGTATAAATACATATAAAATAATATAAATACTGAGGTTAATAGTAATTTTAAAAATTTCAAAATGGACTTGAGTGTTGATTTCTCGAATTACAGATACCTCTTTGTCACGAGTGAAAGCGGAAGCCCTTAATTGTCACTAAACCAAAGTGCAGGTAGCTCCCTATAATTTTAAGTATTACTTATCCAAATTAATCAAGCAAAGCGCAAGAAGCATGATCTCAATCCAGCCGAAGCCCGAAGTGCTTCTGCTACCTCTTCCCGTCTTCTCTATCACTAGCGATGGAGTTTGATCGTTCTCCTTTCTGCTCAATAATCTGTTCAACAATTATCTCTCTTATCATCTTAAATCCAGTTTCGTTTCTAGTGTATTCACTCGATGGACCTGTTACAGACATATTCAAGCATCTGTATTTCGCAGATTTCTACCCCAGCACCAACCCCAGAATCCATCATGAAGTTAAGCTGTTGGGCAATGCGAAATTCTCCGACTCTAAGGGTTCCATCCAAATCCCTGATCCAATTCGAGCACTTGATCTCAGGCATCAAGCAGGACGAGCGATCTTCTCCTCTCCCATTCGCCTCTTCGATCCACCTACCCAGACTCCCGCTTCCTTCCAAACCACCTTCTCCATCCAGTTCGACACCACCCCTACGCCCCCCGCCCCAATTTCAACTTCCAACTATAGCGACGGAAGTCACGGTGGCAGCGGTCTCACGTTTATCATTGTCCCCGACGAGGTGACGGTCGGCCGACCCGGCCCGTGGCTGGGGATGCTGAACGACGCCTGCGACGACGACTACAAGGCCTTCGCCGTCGAATTCGACACCCGTCGAAATCTGGAGTTTGGCGATCCCAATGACAACCACGTGGGCATCAACCTCGGTAGCATCTTATCCAGCACAACCATCAACGCCTCCGATGTTGGGATTTATCTTAGAGACGGCTCCGTTCATCGGGCTTGGATTACATACGACGGTGAACGGAAATGGATCGACATCCGTCTCGGACCAGACGGTCAAGCTTACCCATCAACACCCATCTTTTCGGCGCCGCTCGATTTATCACCTTTCCTTAAAGAGTACATGTTCGTTGGCTTCTCTGCTTCCACCGGCAATCTCACTCAAATCCACAACGTGCTATCATGGAACTTCTCTTCTACTAGTCGAGCTGCACTTCGTTTTCCCTCCACCGAGACGTGCGAGACCAAGATCTTCCTCCAAGCCACGAAAGCCACCGAACCAGCTCACAGAAAACCGCCGAGCAGTTTCATGATCTTCGTCGCAGTTGTCGTTCTCTGCCTCGTGGTTTTGATCAATCTCTACTACAACGGCAAGCGTAGAAAAGAGAAATCAACGCTCGTCATTCTTCCCGACAAAAAGCAACGGCCGAGACCACCCAATAAACCCCGTCGGTTCTCCATCGCCGAGCTTTCTTCGGCGACTCGGTGTTTCAGTGAGGCGGAGGTACTGGGAAGCGACACGGGAGGTATCTTCTACAGAGGAATGCTGCATAACGGTTGTCACGTGGCGGTGAAGCGGTTCTCAACTCGTTTCCTGAACTCGACAGGCGCGGATCGTCGGCGAATTCTTAAAGAAATCGGTGTAATTAGCCGAGTTCGTAACCCAAACTTGGTACCCGTGAGGGGGTGGTGCTGCGATAAGCGCGAAACTATGGTTGTGTACGATTACATGTCCAATGGAAGTCTGGACAGATGGCTATTTGGAGTTGGAGTCCTTCCATGGAGTCGACGATTCAAGGTCGTGAAGGACGTCGCCGAAGCGTTAAGCTTCCTCCACTCGAAGAAACTCGCACACAAGAACGTGAAGACAAGCAGCGTTTTCCTGGACGTCAGCTTTCGAGCGGTTCTAGGAGATTTCGGGTTCATCTTGGGGGCGCCCGCCGTGTCGAGCCGTGATGTGGCTCAGAAAGCGGATGTATTTGGATTCGGGATCGTGGCGCTGGAAATCGTGGCGGGGAGTAAGAATTCGGACGAAGAAGGGGAAGAGCTGTTGGATTTTGCATGGAGGATGCATGAGAGAGAGGAGAAGGGGAAGGTGGTGGATAGGAGGATGGGATTGGTTTATAACCCGGAACAAGCTTTTCGGGTGGTGGAGATAGGTTTGCTGTGCACAATGAACGAGGGAAGTGGACGGCCGACGATGGAAGAGGTGGTGGAGATGCTGAATATGGAGAGGTCCATTCCCCAGTTGCCGGCGAGACGACCCGTTGCCTTGTTTCCTTACAATAGTGCCACTGATCTGTGCAGTGGTTATTCCTGTGCACCTTTCAGGTGAATAAAACCAGAAGGAAATAATCGAAGTGGTTAAGTGGGAGATATGTGTTACAGAGCAAACAGCTGTGAGGACAATCGGATTTGCAGCAGGTCATGGACCTCATGGCTTTGGGGTTTGAGACAGAGTCCAGTGTAATGCACCTGAACCAGCCAAACTTGTCTGCTCTCTCTCTCCAATTTATTAATGTTTTTATAATTTATTCATATAGAGTAGAGCTAGGCAGCTAGAGCAGAGTAAGGCTGCATATTTGTACCAATTTATGATTCAATTGCTACTTTCAATTCAATCCAAAGCGTCACTCCTCTTAATCATCAAAATTTCAAAACGGATCCTTAATTGTCCAGTGACAACAATCACCTGAGGCTGAGGAAACAGTACTGTTAGCCATGGTTTGCCAACTTCTTCCTTGAATCCATCAAATTGGTTTGATATCTAGGAAATGAGATTAGTTTTATTTTAGAAATTCTTTGTTTTAATATCTAGGAAATCGGATTAAGTAATTTCCAATTTTGACTAATAAATCGATCACATTTTCTTTATCCAGTTATGGTAAAATGGACTTAAAACGAATCATTCCTCTGCATGACCCTTTCTTTCTTTAATTTTCTGTAGATGTTTCATTAATGAATGATCTTAATCTCTGCGTGTGGACAAGTACATAATTTGCTTGTTGGCCTGTATGGACGATGGAATATTACCATACTACTTTGGTGGAATTTGATAAAACTGAAATCTAACATTTGAAAAAGTGAGACATCTCTTTTTTATCATCTGAATAAAGCAAAAATATGTCTTTCTTTCAAAGCCACTGCGGTATTGAAAAATAAAAGAGGGCATTTTAATTATTATGAACCATTTGAAAAAAATGGACCATCACTTACAAAATTAGATTTTTTTTATAATTTTTCAAAAGTATTGCCTTGGAAAATCGAAAATCAATTTTTTTTTTAATTTCATACTCCCCGGTTGAAAGTAATCAAATGTGACCTAATTAAACTAGAGAAAGGGTAATGTTTGACTGGTTATAAACACCTTGTCTGTATTTTTACAAGTAAATCAAGGTCTTGGTTCAACCGAACCAAAATTTATTTAATTGGCATAGAGTCATTTAGATGGCAATATTAGACCTTTGGAATAAGCAAAGAAATATTAATGTTCATTCTTTCTCGTAAAGCACCTCAGTTATATGTTTTTTTGGCCTTTTTATATAGTTCAGTCTATTTTTTATGGTGCGCAATCCGGTCGGTTTTAATTGTCAACGATCTTGCCTCTGAACTGAATTGTAGGGAACCTGAAATGGAGAAGATGAGGAAGCTCCGGGGGGAACCCGGTGTAAAGGCTCTGAAGCTCAAGTTAGAATCCTTCAAAGGCAAGATAAAACCAGATAGCGCAAAATTTGCATACCATGTTCTTGGGGGGTAGAGAGCCTTTTATAACCACCTCACGCACTCACTCCTAAGCTTCTGTCAGGTTGGGTATGATTACTTCCGTGCTTCCTCCAGTTCAGGTGTCATCACCTCTGTTGGGGCAGAACCGCCACTGCTCTTTTTGTCGGAGCTGGCTCTGTAACTGGAGATGGCGGTGGCAGGTGGCCGTTGAAGTGCAGCTGTCAAGCGTCAGATCCCAAGTCAATCAGGTGCGCCGCCCCTGGATACGGACTCCTTCGGTGTCAGGTACGGTGTGGTCTATCTAGTTTGGCGTCCTAGAGAGGAAGTGCTGGAGTGGTGTGCGAGGTGAATTCTTGAGTTCGAATAGGGAGAGTCCCGAACTGCCATGAGGCGGGCCAGTTCGGGTCACTGCTTTCTGTGGCTCAGGGCCTAAGGGAGAGTTCGGGCTCCTCGTAGGGAGTTCGAGCTCTTAGTAGGGAGGTTGGGCTCCTCGTAGGGAGTTCGGGCTCCTCGAAGGGAGTTCGGACTCCTCGAAGGGAGTTCAGACTACTGGTTTCTTCCCTTTGGTGCTTGCGCCCTGGGTACGCTGCTTTAAGTGTCGAGCTATTTGTTTGTGCCACGTGGAGTGATTGCGAGGTCGGGCCAAATCTTCCTTCATCAATTGCCCCCCACTCCTCGCGCTAAGGGTCTCGCCCTGGCGTGGGGAGTTCGCAAGGGGTCAGGTAGATTTGCCCTGTACTTTGAATCTTGGTTCTGATGGCGCGAGGTGCGTTGTCAGGATTCCTTGGGTTTCTTTGAGCGCCCAAAAGGCAGGAAACGTGCCGACCTGCCTAAACGCTGATAGATGCGACGGCGCACACTTTATTTCAAAATTTCAAAAAAGCGCACCACTTGGGAGGCGCGATAGCAGGCGTCGTTTCAAATTTGAAAAAACGTGCAGCTGCCGCTTTTATTGAGGAGACGGGCGCTGGCGTTCCGTCAATTTCGAAAAGACGTGCGCCGGCGCTCAATCAGTTTCAGGAAGATGTGCGCCGGCACTCTGTCAATTTCAGAAAGACGTGCGTCAATCACGTCTCGGTCTCAGGGGACGTGCGGTTGTGGGCCGTCGGATTGGCTTTGATCTAAGCCATCGCTTTTCGATCACTATGAATATAAATAGCGGGGGGGGACCCCAGTCGCTGTCACTTCTGTATTTCTCTCGAGCTCGCGCCTGAGTTTCAGCTCGCATCCAGTTCGCGTCCAGGTTTTTTCAGTTCGCGTTCAAGGTCTTTTGCTCGTCCGAGCTCCTGTGGTCTACAGCCTTTTTCCGGGTGAGTACTTTCCTGCAATCCATCTTACTCCCCAATGTCTAGCTTGGATAGCTCAGATAGTCCTTCCAGCAGGTCTGATGCAGGTTCTACGAACCGAGTTGCATCCCCTGATAGCCCTAGCGAGCCGGAGGTAGAGCTCGAGGAAGAGTTCGAACTTGTAGGCCGAGGCGCTTCGGGTAGTTCGGCGTCTACCTCTCGTCGGGGTCGGATGTTAGACAAGTTTGGCCCTTTGACCATGACGCCCGAGGGGCTCCAATCCCTCATTACCCACTATAACTTGCCCGGGGAGTATGCTTATTTCATACCTTCGGGTAGCTTTCCTTGGGAACACGGTCCTGATGAGACCGTGATATTCCGGGAGCAGCTCGCCGCGGGGCTGCGATTGCCCTTCCATCCCCTCCTCGTCGAAGTCTTGAACCACTTCGGCATGACGGTTGGCCAGCTTCACCCGAACTCCATTCGAAATTTGGTGGGGACAATCTCCTTATTTTGCGAAGAGAGCTTTCCTTTGGACTTGGAGATTTTTTCTTCAACCTTGATGCTTAAGAAGCAAACGGGTCCCCTCCCCGGGCGTAGGCGGGCATACTACCTGTCTCCTCGCCCGGGCTTTAAGCTTTTACTTGAACTCCCCAACAAGGTCCCAGCATGGAAGCGGGACTATTTCGGGGTGCGAAGTGTGCTGGGGTGGCCATTTCAGACCGAGTGGGGGATGGCCGCTCCTGACTCCGGGGTCACGCTTGACAAAGAGACAGCGAAGGGCCTCCGGCAATGGGCGCGACTTGGGCTGAGGTGTCAACAGTATCTGACGGAGGTCAAGCTCATTGCGGCCGGCCTGAGCTCGGGTAGGTTCTTCACTTAGAGATTCTGTCTTGCTGTCTTTCTTGCTTTTTACTGATGGCGAACTTCTTTTCGCAGGTGTGATGGACTCTCGAGGGTCCCATGGTGGGCACTTGTTCCAAAGCATGAAGAGGAGAAAGTGGGTTGCCAAGCGAACTCGCGCCGAGATGCCCCGGGATGCGGAGCCCGAGGTGCCGGCCTATCCATCAGAAGATCTGCCCAGGGAGCCCGAGATGGCTTCTCCAATGCAGGAGCTGGCAGGGGTCCCTTATGTTGAGACTACTTACACAGGGGCTCCTACATAGTACGGTGCTCCTGCTAACTCCAGGTCTGCTCATACGCGAACTGGGCCCTCAGGCTCGGGGGATTTCAGGAGTGTGCTATCGCCGACCCATGCTCTTCAAAAGAGTAAGGAGGCCATTTTCCCTGAGGAGGTCGCGGCGTGGACTGATCTCCCTCTGCATCAAGTGGCCTGTCGTGTCGTTACCCTTTCGTTTTGTTGGTTCTTTTGATCACTCGGTTCTTTTTGGTAGGTGAATTCTTCTATTCACGCCTTGGCGGCTCAGGTGGAGAGGAGCTCGAGGCAGGCGTGAGCTGCTAAAGAGGCTCGTCGCGCTGCCGAGGAGGCTGCTCGTTTTTCACGGATCAAGCAGGCAAGGTCTCGAAGAGATGCCAAGGCCATGGGAGTGGTGGTGAAGCACATGGCAGACTTGAGGCTGGATCTGCAGCATCAGGTTGAGTACCTTCAGGAGGACATCAAGGAGAGGACGCAGATCTTTTCTCAAGGTATCGAAGATGCCAAGAAGAAGGCTGTCGATGAGTACATTGCTTCGCCGGGCTTTGATGATTTGATGGTGGATTCATACAGGAGGGGTTTTAAACTAAGCCGGTGGATGATCTGGAATACGTACCCCGAGCTCGATATTTACGCCATATCCACTTCGCACATAACTCAGGAGATGGCCAATGCTGCTGACGGTGAGCCAGACTCCGAGGGCGAGGCGGGGCCTTCGGGTATTGTTGAACTGCCTTCTGATAATGAAGAAATAGCTCCGGGCTTGTAAATTTTTTTTTTAAATGTACTACCTTACTTTTGAAATGGAATGACTCTTTTGGTTAAGTGTTGGTTGTTCTTTCTCCCGAATTGAGCATATTTGCCGAACTAATCATACGTCGAGCTGCCGCACTCGCGCGGCCTATTTTGGTGGTGATTTTATCCACTTTTCTTGGCGGTCTATAGGTAGTATCGCCTTAGGTTGACGATGTTCCATGCGCAGGGTACTTGCTTACCCACTAAGGTTTCAAGCTCGTATGCCCCCCCCCCCCCCCCCCCCCCCGAGTTCTTTTTCTACTCTGTAGGGTCCTTCCCAATTTGGTTCGAGTTTGCCCATGCTGGGTTCGGGTACCATGATCTTACGGAGAACCAAGTCGCCGACGCGGAAGCTCCTCTTCTTTACTCTGGCGTTATAGTACCGAGCTACCTTTTGCTGGTAGGCCACAGTTCGGATGTGCGCGAGGTCTCTTAGCTCATCCAGTAGGTCGAGGTTGGTGCATAACTCGTTTCCGTTTGTCTGCTCGTCGTATGCTTCTAGTCGTAGTGTAGGTACTTCGATTTCCGCCGGGATTATCGCTTCGGTGTTGTAGGTGAGGTTAAAGGGGGTCTCTCCCGTAGCGGTTTTTTCCGTGGAGGATGGCTCGATCTAGTCGTGCTTTCAGTCCGTGGAGGATGGCTCTATTCATTACTTCTGTCTGACCGTTTGCCTGTGGGTGTGCGACCGACGTGAAGTTCTGACGAATTCCCATATTTTGGCACCATTCTTGGAACTTGATATCCTCGAACTGTTTGCCGTTGTCGGAGATCAGTACCCGAGGTAGCCCGAAGCGACATACTATGTTCTTCCAAAAGAAGTTCTGTATGTTTCGGGTTGTAACTGTTGCCAGAGGTTCAGCTTCTATCCACTTTTTGAAGTAATCTACTGCCACCACTAGGAACTTTCTCCCACCTGTTGCTGGCGGGAATGGCCCCAGAAGGTCGATGCCCCATTGTGCAAAGGGCCATGGACTGGTGAGGTACTTGAGGTCGGCAGTAGGCTGATGGTGGATATTGGCATGCTTCTGACACTTGTCGCATTTTCTGACGAGCTCGACGGCTTCGGCCTTCATCGTTGGCCAATAGTATCCTTGTCGAAGTGCCTTTTGAGCGAGGGCTCTGCCCCCCAGGTGTCCGTCGCACAGACCTTCATGAGTGTCGCGGAGTACGAGCTCGGCTTCGACAGGTCGCAAGCAACACAAGTAGGGGAGCGTGTAGGATCGTCGGTACAACCGTTCGTCTATTATGACGTATTTGGCTGCCTGGCGCTGCACCCTCTTGGTTGCATTGCGGTCCGTAGGGAGGGTTCCATCTTGCAGGAAGCTCACGAGTGGGTCGATCCAGCTCGGCTCTGCTTCAAGGACGGGAGCGACCTCTTCTGCCCCATCGAGAATGCTGGGCCGAGGTAAGTCCTCTATGTACACAGTTCTCATGGCGTTGTGACTCGTGCTGGCTAACCGGGACAGGGCATCGGCCTCAGTGTTCTTTGACCTCGGAATTTGCCTGATGAAGTGTGGCTGGAAGTTGAGCAGAGCCTCCTTTACTTTTGCCAAGTATGCAATCATAGTGAGCTCGCGTGCTTCGTACTCGCCTGTAACTTGGTTGACCACGAGCTGGGAATCACTGCAGATAACTATGTGCTTTGCTCCGACCTTGTGCGCTAGGTTCAGCCCGGCTATCAGTGCCTCATACTCCGCCTCGTTTTTGGATGCCGCGAACTCAAAGCGTAGTGCGTATTCGAATTTTGTTCCGCTCGGGCCGCGTAGCACTATTCCAGCCCCACTGCCCTGCTGGTTCGAGGAGCCATCTACGTGAAGGATCTAGGGCTTCTCATCCCAGTTCGCGTTTGGCCTAACCAGGAGAGATGCTACACTGGCTGCTACTTCACGGGGTTCAAACTCTATTGGCTTGGGAGCTCCGAGCTCGCCCGAACTAGGGATCTCGGGCTCGACCGGCTCAGGGGCTTTGAGGCTAAACGTGCACTCGGCGATAAAATCTACCAAGGCTTGGGCCTTAATAGCAGTTCTTGGCTTGTACTGGAGGTCGTACTCGCTGAGTTCGATGGCCCATTTCGTCAGTCGACCGGAAACCTCGGGTTTGAGTAAAACTTGCCTCAGAGGTTTGTTAGTCAGGACAATGACAGTGTGAGCCTGGAAGTACGGGTGGAGTTTCCGAGCTACTATCACCAGTGCGTATGCTAGCTTTTCTATCTGCGGGTACCTTGTCTCTGCTCCCTACAAAATTTTACTAACATAATAGATGGGTCGCTGGACCCGGTCTGCTTCTTTTATTAGTACCGAACTGACCACCTCGTCGCTTGCCAAGAGGTATAGTTCTAAGACCTCGCCCTCCTCGGGCCGGGCTAAAGTTGGCACACTAGCGAGGTAACTTTTTAGCTCGTCAAACGCAAGCTGGCACTCTTGGATCAATTCGAATCCTTTGCCTTTGATTGCTTTGAAGAAGGGTACGATCTTGCCTCTGAACTGAATTGCAGGGAACTTGAAATGGAGAAGATGAGGAAGCTCCGGGGGGAACCCGGTGTAAAGGCTCCGAAACTCAAGTTAGAATCCTTCAAAGGCAAGATAAAGCCAGATAGTGCAAAGTTTGCATACCATG
Source organism: Nelumbo nucifera (assembly GCF_055504915.1). Lineage (NCBI taxonomy): Eukaryota > Viridiplantae > Streptophyta > Magnoliopsida > Proteales > Nelumbonaceae > Nelumbo > Nelumbo nucifera. Next base: position 36,119,869 of record NC_142651.1, on the reverse strand, counting down.
TTCTTGGGGGGTAGAGAGCCTTTTATAACCACCTCGCGCACTCACTCCTAAGCTTCTATCAGGTCGGGTATGATTACTTCTGTGCTTCTGCCAATTCGGGTGTCCTCACCTCTGTTGGGGCAGAACCGCCACTGCTCTTTTTGTCGGAGCCGTCTCTATAACTGGAGATGGCGGTGGCAGGTGGTCGTTGAAATGCGGCTGTCAAGCGTCAGATCCCAAGTCAGTCAGGTGCGCCGCCCCTGGATACGGACTCCTTCGGTGTCAGGTACGGTGTGGTCTGTCTAGTTCGGCGTCCTGGAGGCGAAGTGCTGGAGTGGTGTGCGAGGTGAAGTTTTGAGTTCGGATAGGGGAGAGTCCCGAACTGCCATGAGGCGGGCCAGTTCGGGTCACTACTTTGTGTGACTCGGGGCCTAAGGGAGAGTCTGGGCTCCTCGTAGGGAGTTTGAGCTCTTAGTAGGGAGGTCGGGCTCCTCATAGGGAGTTCGGGCTCCTCGAAGGGAGTTCGGACTCGTCGAAGGGAGTTCGGACTGCTGGTTTCTTCCCTTTGGTGCTTGCGCCCTGGGTACACTACTTTAAGTGCTGAGCTATTTGTTTTTGCCACATGGAGTGATTGCGAGGTCGGGCCAAATCTTCCTTCATCAATTTTTAAATTCATAAATTAATTCTTCAAATGTATTTAATTTTCAAATAGAATCTGAGCAGGCATAGAAGAGAAGCGAGTGAGGTCTTTTCATGTTTCTCACATAGATTGTGTTGGAGGCTCTGTTCACATCTGCGCCTCAAAAGGAGGTGCCCCGTAACGTTCAACAGCACATTTTCCGTCGTGTATTAGGAACATCTCTCGAATCTCGATCATAGTACCAAAATCGATAATATCATTATGGAGAGATGTTTTTAATAGACGGCGGGATATGCTGTGGGACGTTATGGGGCGCAGATCTGAATTCAATAATACCACCTCACGTCACCAATCAAGAATATACAGACCCCATGTGATTGGCTGACATGGGGCGTTATTGCGTTGTGGGTGGGTTGCCTGGATCCTATTGCGTTGTTGAGGGGGGACTGGAGAGACTACTGAGGATCAGGAATCACGACGCTTGGTATAATATTAATATATAGGGTAAAATACAAAAACCTCCCTTTAAACTTTTGGCAATCATAAAAATCTCTTTTATAGTTTTATTTTAGAAAAAACCTCCCCTAAATGTTTAAAGAATTTGACAAAAACCTCCCTTCCCTCAATGACCAAGACAAAAAACGTTAAATCCATTAATCATTTTTTTAAATACCTATTTTACCCCTATTAGCATGCTATCCCCTTTTCCTCTCCTGTCGATCTCTTTCTTTTTCAACTGGCCATACCTCCGAAACTCCATTTGTAGTCCTCCACTTTCAACATCCAAGCTTCAGGTCTGAACACAACATCTAGATTTCTACAGCCTTCCATCCCTTTACAGAGGCAAATGCTGAGGACTCTGGTGCTGGGGCAAAGAAGTATGTGCATGTGCGTAAATAGCAGAGAAATGGTTGGAAAATCCAAACAGTGCAAGGTTTGAGGAAGGAATTCAGTTACTTCAAAATACTCAAGGATCTAAAGAAGGAATTTTGCTGCAATGGTACTATTGTCCCAGACCCAAAGCTAGGCCAAGTTAATCAACTTCAAGGTGATCAATAGAAAAATGTATTGACATTCCTCGTTCGGGCCGGAATTGTAAAGAAGGAACATATCAAGATTCATGGTTTTTGAGCAGCAACAGACTAGTCCCTGCATTACCATACTTTATGCATGTCAGCAGAGAACTCCACTGTTCGAAGAGGAGGGACACAACATTGATTTCACCAATCCAAACCCATTATTTATCTCTCACATTTCTTCTCCTCCCTCATCGTTGTCCCTACACAGCATCGAACTGCCTCCACACAACCTAAATCTCCACCACAAATATAACACCACCATTGGAGCCACGGTGGTCGTCATTCTCAACCAAGTGTCATCTAAAGAAGAAGATAGGCCATCAAGTTTACACTCAGATCGATGGTAGGGTTGTTCACGGATCGGGTTGGGTCGGTTTATTGGCGTTTTTCCAACCGACCCGACCTGGTCAATTTACCTAGAAATGAAACCGAAACCGATCCAGTACTAAGTAAAACCGACCTGGTCGGTTTGAATCGGTTTGGGTCAATTTTGTGAATGATTCTCTCGTTGTGAACAGTAAATGATGCAAGTCTAAGAAAGCAAAGGCTGGATGCCTGGAAATTAAAAATGATTTGATGGATTAAAACTGATATTTTATATATCAGAAATTTTATATATAATATCTATATTTTTGAAATAAACCTGAAATATATATATATATATATTCCACAAATATATATATTAAAATAGAAATATATATATATATATATATTGTAAAACTGAAATATATCAGATATATATATAATATATCTAAAATATATTATATATATAATATATATCTAAGTCGGTTCGGTTTCAATTTTCACACATCAAAACTGAAACCGAACCAAACCATCGGTTTATGTTTTTTTGTAACCCGAAACCGACCGGTGCTGAAGAAAAACCAGCCAAGTCCGATTAGATCGGACCAGGTTGGTCGGTTTGGGTCTTGTTATGAACAACCCTAATTGATGGTGAAGATCGTTGGTCAGATTCAAACGTCAAACAAAGATAGAAAAAGAGAAAAGTCATGTTATGTTCTATTCAGTTGTAATCTACCCTGGTTAACATGCAACCTCCGCTTTTCCAGTATAGCAGTG